>NC_055993.1:138240668-138542912 GCF_018446385.1 Zingiber officinale
TCTTTATTCATACAAACTTTGTTTCCAAATTGAAGAAAAGGAATTGTCCTTTCCCTTCTTTTCTAAATCTTTAAATCCAGATAAGAGTTTAAAAGATCAGATAAATGAATGTTTGTATGCTACAATTTTTCATAGTTAAATCGTGGGATCCTTGTAAAAACAGTTACTTGATAGTAATCTTTATCATATAATGATGGAAAAATTCATTGGAAACTTTAATGCTCTCCAAGAAGTGTGCATAAACGCTTACCTATAGTAACAGCTTAATGACCTGGGAACTTGAAGTTAGGAATCGCTAGAATGATCTCAGTTTAATTTGGTTACCTTGATTTTTTTCATGCCATTAACCCAAAATATTGAATGCCAAAATCTATTTGTATACTGAAGCATCTTTAAATAAAGAATTAAATATTTTTATCAGTCATGAGACAAAGACCTAGGAGAGTTTAGATAATTGCCTTATTTCTACAATCATCATCATCATCATTGTCAACCATTGTTTGTTCTAACAATTTAGGATCGGTTGCAATATTATATCACTAATAGCATTTAAATTAATCAAATTATGTTTTATTATATTGACTTAGTTTTAATCTCCCTCAACACTTTTCACTATGAAATCGTCTTTGAACATGCCCATACCTTGTCACTCTATTTTGTCTCATATAATTATACTCATCAACTTATAACTACCACATCTCCATGTTGAAGGAGCTAGCTCAACTGCTACACTAATTATCACTCTTAATCACAAGTATTTTCATTGTTCATTGTGGTCCAAAACTTAGGTGAGTGAAAAATAATAATTTATTATGCAATTGAAGCCTTATTTGGAACTATTTGGACAGAATTTATAAATCTTATGAACTCACACTAAGTTGGTCTACATGATTGAAGAAGACTTTTGGTGATGCTAGTTGACCTCCCAAGAAGACAATGAAATTAATATTGTATTTTTTTTAAAAAAAAAACATATTGAGTGACCAATGATGAGTATCCACCTCTTCGAACTGAATTTGCCCATATTGTTTGTTAGTTGAGTGGCCAGATCATGTCATCATGACTTTCAAGGAGTTTTACAAAACTAGTCCTAATGTTAGCAATAATGCTAGAGGTTGATTATTATTATTATTTTCCCTTTGATGATTTCTGGTTCTTTGTTTAATAGTGCAACCTGAATAATTCATTGCTTATTGTATTTTTACTTGTTTTGCCAGCATTCATTTGTGATATCTCTTAAACCTCATCAATTTGTATTACCTTATTGTACTAATAAGTTATGTTAGCTTTGTTTCTGTTATTAATTGCTGCCTGCCTATGCCAAAATTCTAATCTGGAAATGTAAAAAAAGAAAACAAATGGAAGGGCAGATATCCAGATCGCACCTTATAATGAAAAATTCCAAACCATACCTCCTTTAAAAAAATGTGCAAATTAGATCCTGCCTCACCCATTGTACCAGAATAACCTTTTCAGACCATTCAGGTTGTTTCGCTAAACACAATGATACATATGAAATTTTAGATCAAAATTTCACCAAAATAGGCCTATTTGATACTAATACTTTCAAACTCTTTGAAACATGAGAACAAACTACCAAAAATATAAAATTGTGGATAAACTATCAAAAATATAATGAAAAATTCCAAACCATACCTCCTTTAAAAAAATGTGCAAATTAGATCCTGCCTCACCCATTGTACCAGAATAACCTTTTCAGACCATTCAGGTTGTTTCGCTAAACACAATGATACATATGAAATTTTAGATCAAAATTTCACCAAAATAGGCCTATTTGATACTAATACTTTCAAACTCTTTGAAACATGAGAACAAACTACCAAAAATATAAAATTGTGGATAAACTATCAAAAATATGGCATTGACAATTTTTAATCCTCTAGTCACTTGGTGAACAATATTTCGTATAAAAAAGTTGTGCCAAATTTTACTGAGATAATTGCACGCACACAGAGCGTATTGCTGATTGTTGGCGCAATTTGGGTATAAAACATCATTTATCAATCTGTTCGATGATGGTGTGAAAAGATTTAAGCTGGGAATTTTTCAGTATTAGGGACCCAACTTGTATTTGCTAGAATGGAATAGCCAAATTTTATAGTTGATACCGTAACCTGACTTGTTTTAACTTCAGCAACTGCAGACTCTACTGAGAATCTTAATTCTTGATGGTTTACTGAAACCAGAGTACTAGTTTACAGAACTCTCAGATCACACTTCTACAGAGCACATGGAATGATCCAAATTTTGTTTATATCTTCGATCTTGTCTGCTCTGGTGCATAAAACATGAGTTGATGTGGTGATGCAGGCAATGGCCCAGGTTGGTGGCCTGGTCATGTTGCAGCCTGAAGTGGGTGGCTCTCGTGAAAATTTCTTCTTTGCTGGAATTGACAAAGTAAGATTCCGGAAGCCTGTGATTGCAGGGGACACCTTGGTAATGAGAATGACCCTGGTCAAGTTGCAAAAACGCTTCGGAATTGCGAAAATGGAAGGGAAGGCATATGTTGGTGGCGAAGTTGTCTGCGAGGGTGAATTTCTAATGGCTACGGGTTCTGGAAGCGAGTGATTTTCCCACACAAACTGATTCCCCGATGCATCTTGCCCAGGAGGAGAGGATCACTGGATAAGAAGTCATTCTGTTTTTGTTTCTTCGAGTTGTTCATTTAGAACTACCTGCATATTTAACTTGTGTGGTACCTTCATTTTCTGAAATAATCTGTGCACGAAGAGTTCAGGGATGACCTAAAATTCTGTAGAATCTTTTTTGAAATATAAATTGTTCGATATCACCTGTCTGTTTGACTGTTATTGATTCATCCCAGTTTCAAATAAAGTTTCTTTATAACTCCTGGCCGAGCTTCGAGCCTTTACCTGGTTGTCTAGTTCGTGTCATATACTTTTTAAAGAATTTTCTGAGTTGAAGCTTGAAATTGCCATTATTTTCCAGAACCAAAACACAAAAACACAATTCCTGACGTATTAATGTTAAAATTGTATTTAGATGGTTTTTATCTTCAACTCTTTTGCTTGAATCTCCAGGATTCAAGGAGGCAAAGTAGTTTTCATTTAAAGGATCTGGGAAGAATGCCCCACTGGTGCAAGAACCCTTCCCCTGTGGTGATTTCCAGTACCAACAGAGCGAGGACAGCTAACATGGCTGCTCTGCCATTCCAGGTCTCGGCGCTTGGGGTCCAACCCCATTCCCAAACTGCTACTGGAGAAGGAAGCTCTGCACGCTTAGAGTCGTAGGCTGCCAGTAGCTCTTCCACACTCCCAAGCGGAACAAGTGACTGCATTTTGCCCAGAGCTTAGTAAGATTAAGCCACCAACGATGCACATGCAATGTAAATCGAGTATCAATGGCTTAGAAGAACTTTAAGAACTTGAATTATCTATCAAACTCTAAGATCTCACAAACAATGGAAGATAATGTTTGCTTCATGGAACAATAGGTGGATCTTATTCCCCCCATCACTTTTGTTCAACCAAGGGATAGCTCATAGCTCCCCTACCTTTCATGGATTGAAAACTATGGAAATCTCTAACATGGAGAGTGACAGACAGGCTAGTAATTCTTACAGCGAGAGAAACAATACATGTTACAGTGTAAATGGGTTTTCTACCAACTACAAGGTTTAGAATCCATAAGAAGCAATGCAGCTATGCCCTGTCGTATGATGTTAGGCCTCAGAAGATTCTGTAGCAACATTTGGAGATGCATGATCATGAATTGGTGCCATTAAGTGACACATTACTACTCAATTTGAGTAGTACACTAGTTTATCAGGTTACCTATGGAATTAATATTGTACAATATATCTATAAATATGAGATTGACCTTCGTCAAGAATTGGAACTCCATCCTGTAATTTTTTTTTCCCTTGTATTTTTACCCCTAAAAAAAAGAGCTTCACCTTGAATCAGGGAAGACTACTCCGAAAGGAAAACTTCCCTATCACCTATCTACGAATGAGAATACCCAACAATGAATATAGACAGAGCTTGAAGATTATGGTGTAAAATAGCAAATTTTTTAGTGTTTCACTTTGAAACTAGTAGAGAAAGGAACAGTTCTTAGCTTCAACTTATGCATAAAATTAAACTGTTGATCGTTACCTGTCGAGCCTCAAGACTGGAAGCTGCCATAGCTCCTACATATGGAAGACTTTCAATAACAGCATCAGCTAGATCTGAAATAAATGTAGGTTCACATCCTAAAGCAGGAACACGACCCCAATTCTTAATGCCCGACTTGAGAGCCAATTCTCTATATTCCACATCAATTTCTTCTAGTGTTTCAATATGCTCACTCACAAAACTACAAATTAGATACCAATAAACAAGTTTATGGTAGCTCAAAAGTCAATTGGAACATATATAATCTGCATATAAGCAAATTCTTGAGGTATGAAGAATGAACAGATTATATGGAGATGCAAGTGTACCTAATAGGAACAGCTAGAAGACTTTTTACTCCTTTTTGCCCAAGTTCAACTATCGTTTCATCAGTGTAGGGTTTCAACCATTCCACGGGTCCAACTCGACTCTATTAAATCATTCAATGAAGCTTAATTGAAAGACAATGAAACAATCATGAAGATTAACTTGTATTGGATTGAGTATGCACACGTGCTAAGCTAAGCATGCTCAAGCTAATGTATTATACAGACACAAAAAAAGAGGCCATGGAAAGAATTTGTTCCAAATAAACAACCACAGTAAACATTCTAATCTTATGAGCTATGAACTTGTTTACCTGGTACGCAAGAGTGAAAGCATTAGTTATTCCACGTTTTTCCAGCTCTTCCATAATTAAATCCACACACTCCTCCATCTCTGCTTTGTAAGGGTCTCCAGCCTCTTCCACGTAAGCAAGTGGAACACCATGAGCACTAAAAAATAGCATAACCTAATAGCCAGTTTTCCAAGGCAAGATATTAGTTTAACAAAAACAGTGAGATTTTTTAGTTCAAGGATTCTTCAAGGTGCGAAAAAACAAAAAAGCTCTTAAAGCAAAATTGAGGGCTCAACACTAGAAATAGAAATGTGGATCAACAGAAATGAGCATTTGATACAAATCTAATAATACACCAAGAGCACGAACTTTAGTGCAATATTTTCAGTTTAATATCAAGCTCGTCTTGGAGACACAGATGAAATTTAATAACATTAAGGAATATTAAACTGAAATGCTTTCAGAACACAAGTAAAATAAAATATTCTCTTAGAAATGACTACATATGCACCTGCATACTTCACATGGACTGTGTGACACTCTGATCACATGCAATGTATAAACTCGCTTTGGAGTATGGTATTCAAGTTTGGATTCTAAATACATTGAGCTATATAAACTGTTAATGAGTCATTTATGACTCCTAAATGTTAATTGCAGATCATCCGTCCCAAAAGATTGAGCAATTTAGGAAATAGAATAATCTATACATTTATAGTCTTAACATCATTACAGCCATGGAAAAGGAAATCAAATTGTCCAAGCTGAACACGTGACCTGATTCGACTTGGGATATATTACAACGATAGGTAGGGGTGTGTGTGGGTTGGGTGAGTTCGGGTCGGGTTGAAGTAAAGATTTTACAAAAAAACCTCAACTTGAACCTGGCCATAACCAAACACAATCCGAAAACCCTAAATCCGAACCCGAATAACCCAATTTAAAACGATATTTTTTTTTGCTATTTTTCCTCTAATTCTTCACTTTTATCTGACTACATCATTATCATACTAACCTTATATTGATATCCATAAAAGCATCTTAATTTTCAAAATAAAATTTAATTTAACCCTAAAAAAATCCACTAAATCCTAAATTTAGGTCAACCCGGGTCATCCGAACCCGACCTAATCCTAATACAACCCGAAAACACCCTAACCCAAACCTGAACCAAACTTGAAAACCCTCAACCCAAACCTAATATTTTTCGAGTAGACTTGGGTCGGGTTGTCCAGTCAGATTCATTTTTGATACCCCTAACGATAGGAATATAGGCTCTCTAATTTTGGTACCATCTTAAATTGCTATTGGCTGATCACAACCTATTTGCTGAGAAATTTAAATACAGTGTGGCATGGAACCATGTACAAAAATTACCAACACCAATATGCCCACTAACTAAAGTGTTGGCAGTGGAATCATTCACCAAGGTTGTGAACCCTAGCACCAATACCCTAGCAAGAAGCCACACATTTCCTCCCTCTTCTTTTCCTCTTCCTCCTTATTTCCTCCTCTTGTTCAGTGTTAAATAGTACCACTTCATATCAATACAGGGTTTGTCGGTTAGTGCCCCCACGGGTATAACCAAGTTGAACCCTAGCCCCAATACCGTAGTAAGAAGTCACATGTCGATCTTCTTTTCCTATTTCTCATTTCCTACTCTCATTCAATGTTAAATAGTACCACTTCATATCAATACAGGATTTGTCGGTTAGTGCCCCCATGGGTATAGCCGAGTTAGTACTTGAATAGTAGATTGCCACATAGGGTTTGCCGGTTGGTACTAAAACCATCTCATTCCAAAACGGCACCGAGACCCGCAATATGAGATTTAAAACTTTGCTATTCTTCTCATTAACACAGGCACCATTGCTGGTAACCCAAGGTAGTTTTGATATGATCAAACAAGTTAAGTTAGGTCCTGTTGTGTTTAATCATGTGTCTAAGTGTACAGGAACTTAGGAGCACAGGAAGTCGAGCGAAAGATGCAGCTAGCGAGAAGGACGGCACGAGAGAGAGCCGACGATCTCGATGCGTCTAAGGGACGAGGTGCTGTGGAAGAGTACACCGGCGGACGAGAAGGGAGCGTGCGATGTTTCCGAGGGACAAGAAGCCGGAGCGGAAGATTGCTCAGGAAGCAAATGACACAGCTATCCGAGGGACGAAAAGCTGTGGAAGAGTACAATGACGGACGAGAAGGAAGCAAGCAGTGATTCCAAGGGACGAGAAGCCGGAGTGAAAGTTTGCTCAAGAAGGCCGGAAGTTGGGTTCGGGTGAGCCCTATTTCGGATGGCCGAAATCACCCAAGCGAGCGGAGCCAGAGCGGAAGACCCGGACCGATGCGAGCGAAACCGGAGTAGGAGACCGGGACCAAAAATTAGCAAAAGCTGATTTCTAATGCTCGGGGCGCCCGGAACCCAGTTTTCATCCAAAGTTGACGTGGCATGTACCGTTGCGTCGGGGATAGAATTCTATCTCATTCCAGGCGCCTGAAACCCTTCTAGGCGCCCCGAGCAAGGCTATATAAGCAGTCTTGCTCCCAGAAGCTAACGACAATAAGAATTACAGAGTAACAACACTTGTGCTCGAGTTTGTCTGAGTTTAGCTTTGTTTTGTGAGCTTGGAATGTTGTAAGAGACTTCTCCGTCCAAAGGAGATTTTTAGTGCGTTTTTTCATCTGCCTTGGATTAACAACCTCTCCGGTTGTAACCAAGTAAATCTGTGGAGTTTCGTCTTTTTAGTTCATTATTATTTCTATGATTATGCAAGTGTTTTAATTAAGTTATAAATCCGAGAAAGGTTCTTTTATTTTGTTTCTGTGCAGGGGTTATTCACCCCCCTCTAGCTGGCCGCCAAGGGTCCTGACAAGTGGCATCAAAGCCAGGACGCTTCAGGAGGACTAACCGTCGAACGAAACACATGAGATGACCGGACCAAGCATCTACTCACTAAAGTTCGAGGGGGAGTTCGCGAACTGGAAAAAGAGAATGGAGGTATTTTTCAAAACAGACTTCGATTTATTGTTAATAATGAAATTTGATTTTGAAGCACCCAAGGGCAAGGAAAAGTATCAATGGACGAAGAAGGAACAAGTCGACTTCGTGGCAAACAGCAAAGCAGAGTTTCATCTGTTGAGCGTCCTACCGCCACAAGAAGTCAATTGGATCGGAGCTTACGAGTCCGTCAAGGAGCGGAAAAATTCCTGGAACTTCACGAAGGAACCTCGGAGGCGAAACTTACGAGACGGGACTTACTTCGCAACCAGATCAGCAATGTCCGATTAAAAGAAGACGAAACTATAGCACATCTTCACTCGAGGATCAAGGAGCTCATCACCGGACTTTCGAATCTCGGAGAAAAGGTAAGCAACCGAGATTCGTTAAGGTACGCTCTTAATGCATTCCCTAAAAATACAAAATGGGCATCATTAGTAGATGTCTACTATATCTCTAAGGATTTAGAATCTGTTACCTTAGAAGAGTTATTTTCAACTTTTGAAATCCATGAAACAAGATGTGCAGATTCGAAGGAGCCGTAGCACAACATTGCCTTTAAGGCAAAGATGGACTAACAAGATTCAGAATTTTCTTTCGATGATAACGAAACGACAATGATGGTAAGGCGATTTAAAAAATTGCTTAAATCTGAAAAATCTAATAATCTGCAAGGTAGAAAATGAAGAAGAATCAGATGCTACCACTGTGATAAAGAAGGGAACGTAAAAGATAACTGCCCTAAATTGAAGAACAAAGACAAGGGCAAGAACAAGAAGTCTGTCCAATCTAACAAGTACAAGACGCTAAAGGCTACGTGGAACGAAACGTCATCTGAATTAGAGATTGGGGTTTTCTTCGGACTTGCATTAATAACAAACTATCAAGTCTTGGGGGAGGTATTAACTTTTTTCAATTTTTGCACCTTATTACAAAATTTATTTCTTTTACTTTATGTTGGTTTACCCTAACTTAACTTGGGTTGCTCACATCAAAAATGGAAAGATTGTTGGTACCCCAAGGTAGTTTTGATGTGATCAAACAAGTTAAGTTAGGTCCTGTTGTGTTTAACCATGTGTCTAAGTGTGCAAAAACTTAGGAGCACAGGAAGTCGAGCGAAAGACGCAGCTAGCGAGAAGAACGGCACGGGAGAGAACCAACGAGCTCGATGCGTCTGAGGGACGAAGTGCTACGGAAGAGTACACCAGCGGACGAAAAGGAAGCGTGCGGTGTTTCCGAGAGATGAGAAGCCGGAGCAGAAGATTGCTCGAAGAGCAAAAGACGCAGCTGTCCAAGGGACGAAAAGCTGTGGAAGAGTGCGCTGGCGGTCGAGAAGGAAGCAAACAGCGATTCCAAGGGACGAAAAGTCAGAGCGAAAGTTTGCTCGAGAAGGCCGGAAGTTGAGTTTGGATGAGCTCTATTTCGGATGACCAAAATCACCCAAGCGAGCGGAACCGGAGCGGAAGACCCGGATCGATACAAGCAAAACCGGAGTAAGAGACCGGGACCAAAAATCAGCAAAAGCTGATTTCTGGTGCTCGGGGCGCCCGGACCGATTCGGGGCGCCCGGAACCATTCCGAGCGCTCAGAACCTAGTTTTTATCCAAAGTTGGCGTGACGTGCACCGTTGCGTCGGGATAGAATTCTATCCCATTCCAGACGCCTGGAACCCTTCCAGGCTCCCCGAGCAAGGCTATATAAGCAACCCTGCTCCCAGAAGCTAACAACAATAAGAATTACAGAGTAACAACACTTGTGCTTGAGTTTGTCTGAGTTTAGCTTTGTTTTGTGAGTTTTAAATGTTGTAAGAGGCTTCTCCATCCAGAGGAGATTTTTAGTGCGCTTTTTCATCTGCCTTGGATTAACAACCTCCCCGGTTGTAACCAAGTAAATCTGTTGAGTCTCGTCTTTTTAGTTCATTATTATTTCTATGTTTATGCAAGTGTTTTAATTAAGTTATAAGTCCGAGAAAGATTTTTTTGTTTTATTTTTGTATAGGGGCTATTCACCCCCGCCCCCCTCTAGCCGGCCGCCAAGGGTCCTAACAACCATCTCATTAATGTCGAGAACCAAAACGATAGCATTGAATGAAACTTTAAAGCTTTCTATTTCCCTCATTAGTGAAATATTAAATGCTTGAATTAGACATGTGCTTTAATTAAACTATTATTGTGCTTGATTTGGAATGGAAATTACTAGCCCCTAAGGCATAGTCGAGTTGGTCGATAGAATTATTGCGGTAAGCAAGGGTCGAATCTTGGTAAACACCATGTGACAATATCCTCCCATATGGGGATCTGCTTCGATTTCCTGATTTACCTCTCTATATATGGTTGTGGCCCTGCCGTGTGGGGGCCCTCAGGGTCAACGTATGACCTTTTGCCGCAAATGAAAATTCCTATGTTTTTCTTGACAAAGAATTAGTTATTTATAACAATACTAATATATTGAGGGGAGCCTTGACAAAACGGTCAAGTTGTTGCCATGTGACCTAGAGGTCATGGATTCGAATCTCAGAAATAGCCTCTTGCAAAGCAAGATAAGCAATAAATCCTTCCAGAGATCCCACATTGGTGGAAGCTTTATGCACCGGGCTGCCCTTTTAGCAATACTGACATATTAAACACAATACATTAAAAGGCCACTAGCTGTCTATCATTTCATAACTTAGCTTATTACATGAGCATTAACATTGAAAGTTTAAATTTGGCAACATACTGCTGCATTTTATAGTAATGGTGCGATTACTTGAATAAAAGGATTCTACAAACTATCATTGAAACAGTTGGATTTGCTATTACAACAAACAGTGCTACATGAATTATTAGGCTATTTTTTTTATTATGTTAGGATTTATATATGTTGCAACATTTTAAGTTTCTATTCAATGAAATTTCTCCGCTCTCAAATAGATACCAGTCATAGATCCTGGGCCTAATTCATACTTTATTATCTCTTCACTTTTTCTTCAGCTAGGAAACCATAGTATGTTACAGTATATATGAGACCCCTCCCTTCCAAATATCTTCATCTGCTTCACACTGTGATCTCATGTAATGGTCCAAATTTCAAGACTCCCTAATGAGGTTTTGGAAAAAAAGAAAAACTATATTCAGATTACAGTCAAACAACCGAATAATGCAGATGAGGCTCCATATTTTTTTAACAAATACTAGTTTTCGACAATAATACATACCACCATGTGTCAAAATATAAGTTTACATCTACGTAATACATCAAATCAATTAACCAAAGAATTCAATATAAAAAAATAATTACATCTACACTTGACATATTAATTAATCATCCTAACAATCCATCAGCCGATGCAAGGTGTGTTGCATAGGGCTTTAAATGAACTAAGCATTCATGAACAAATTTGATGTTCAACTTAGTAAGAACTTGCTCATGCTCATCCAATATACACAAGGTCAATTAAATGAATAAGTTTCATTAAACTAAATGAACAAGCTTAAATATTAATGTTCATGAATAAAGATGGTGAACTGTTCAGGAATAATATTCATAAACAATATCCATGAACAAAGCTTGTGAACTATGTTCATCAATAAATCTTTTATCAAACTTGTAAATAAATAAAGAAGCTCTCAAAACAAACAAACAAATTTGTAATATCAACCTCATTAACCAACCAAATAAACTTGAGAATGAAAAAGTTTCAAACAAATTCAGATTAAGAGCTCAATAATCTAAACAAACCAAACTCAAGCCAAATTCAAGCTCAAGCTCAAGCTCAAAAAAAAAAAAAAAACAAGCTAAGCATGAACAATTGTTTTAGAAGCAACATTTATTTTAGGTTGACTTGCCTGGGTCAGTTACCTTATCTAATAAATTTGAACACCACAAAGTTTGGTTCAGCTTGACTTGTTTAAAGCCCTATTGTTGCATATAATTATAAGCAACATAAACCCACAAATAACAACATACAGCAGTGCATGTAAACCTAGCAACACTAAGATGCTTCTCATTTTTCAATTTGGAAATCCAGTTCAATAAAATCAGTATTAACTTAGGCATGATTCAGATTATAAAACTAGAGACTGGTTTAGCTTGGATGAACAGATGTGATATGGTCCTTATCTAAAGAGAATATACATTTCGGTAAAATTCAATCCATACCTTCATGGGTGATTCAAATTTCTGCAATTCTCTTTCAATTAAATCAGCCATTGCCTTGATATATCCTTCTCGCTGATACCAAGAAGGTATAACAGTATGTTGCATATTAACCAAATATTGATCCTCCCTAGACACCATAAATTGATATCACAGATTGATTCAGAAGAAACATGGACTATGGGGCCATATTTAGGACTCAACCTGAATATACATTCCAATAGACGAAGACTTGAACCACTAGTTGAGATCGAGAATTGAGGATATAGAGGAAGCACAACAAGTTTTGTGATCCCATCCATCTTAATCTGCCAGAAAAAAAAAGAATTAAACATTTACCTATTGATAAGTAGCGCATAATCAACCATACAAGATCCAGATTAGTGGAAATAAATTTTCGCTCAAAATTTTCTTTGGAAAATATTGTGGTGAAAGTTTTCAAAAATTTACAAACTACAAGATAATTAGAAACTGAATCGCAGATCTAATAGTTCAGGATAAGTAAACCTAACTTACTGTATATGTAGAGCAATAGATTCGAGAATAAACAAAAAAACATAATGGGCAATAAACAATAAAGAAAGTCCTTATCCACTCATCATTTCGTCAACACTTAAGATTCATGGAGTTAGGAACAACATTTTTCATCTTGGCTCAGGATCACCTTTGGTGGTCTAATGCAACCATTTGCATTTTTTCACTCATCATAACACCAA
Source organism: Zingiber officinale (assembly GCF_018446385.1). Classification (NCBI taxonomy): domain Eukaryota; kingdom Viridiplantae; phylum Streptophyta; class Magnoliopsida; order Zingiberales; family Zingiberaceae; genus Zingiber; species Zingiber officinale. The sequence goes on from NC_055993.1 coordinate 138,253,273, forward strand.
GATTTCTAAAGTCAGACATAATTCACTTCAACAAAAGGATAGTTGCAAAGTGTAAATTTGAAGTCACAGTCCAGGAAAATTAGATTTAATGTGCATTGAGCCAACAAAATCTTCATGGGAAAATAACTTCCCTTAGATCACTACCACTTAAATGCATCGAGGTTTACCTCACGGTTAAAAAAGAGTCATCCAAACTGTTATTTCTATCAGTTGTCCAAGAAAGAAACCAGAATGAAAACTAAAAAAACTAGAAAAGGAAAGCTTGCTCATTGTCAACTTTTAGCAAAAGCCATACAATTCTTTGTAAATCATACATAAGACTTTTCTGTTCTGTTTATTAGCTCTAAATGATTATATCACGGACAGAAACTCCCACGTATCCAATTGAATTGTAAAAACTAATAAACGTATTAAAGTAGGCATTTAGGCAGTGCATAGTGATCCAGATGCAATGGTAGCCACTCAGTCAAACTTATAGAATGCACAGTTGATCTATAATATCTTCCCAAGCAAGCCAATCATAAGTAGTCTCTATATGGCCATATGATATATACATATAGTTCCATAAAACCATTCAATCTACAAGAATAGGATGCTGTGGTTCCAACCATTCTAGCTCCATTATAAAAATGTATCAATTGATGATTGATATCGTTCTATTGTGCCATTCAATTCTTATCTAGAAATGGATTATTTCTGACCTGTTCAATAGCTTCTTCAGTAAATGGATGCCAATAACGCATTCCTACATAAACCTTAGCAGGAACATTCTTGTCACACAAAGCCTTTCTCAATGCTTGTGCCTTTATTATTCACATAAAAAACAATCAATTATATTAGTCCTGTAGTAGTTGACAACAGAAATTTGTAAATATTTTAGACAGTAAATTTGAAGGGTTGCAGTAGGCATCAACTACTGAACATAATTTATAGGTACATCCTTAATTTACCTCTTTGTAATATAAAGAGAAATAAATTAAAAACAGGAAAACATAATGATTTATATACAAAACTAGGAATATGAAAGGTCAGATTATAATACTTTCAGCCGATTTGAAAAATAAAAAAAGGCCCAATTTGGAAAGCTTCAGTTTACAAGAAACTTTGCAACACCAGTCCAACACCTCTTTGGCCTCACTACTTATGTCAGAACAATAATGAATCACAATGTGATGCAAGTCACCCTCGCTGAACAGTGAGCATCATCAAACATGAAAGTTTGAGTTATTTATCAGCAAGTATATAAAATGCCCTCAAGATAGGCTAAATTCTTATGGAGTATTCTTTTGACTGATACCAGAGTAATCAAATCAGATCAAAGAACTAACCTACGCAAATATATATGCCATAGAACATGGCATACTATGAATCTGCCCTTGCAGTTCCGTACCTCTCTATTTTTTTGTTCAAAATCTCCTTGTAAACCACATAAAAGGTGAGAGTGTGCCATGTGAAAATGCAGGATGTCGAACTCGGTTCTCCACACTCCATCCCACATAGCCAAGTGAAGGCATGCTTGGTGATTGAGAGTGCCCATTTTAAGGAGGCGCCCTCTCTCAAGTAGCTAATCATTTTGGGATAGAATGTGCTCAGCCGTGCTTTAACATGACCTCAATCTTGAGCATAAGGGCATATGTTGAAGCCTTTGATCCTAAAACTCTTCATCTACTCCACTCAAGCTGGACAACAAACACTCGTACAAGTTTACATTTCTGCCTATAAATCAGATACCAATGCATAAAAACTTTTAGATAATGAGGTGCCCAAAACCTAGACAAAACATGAATTCTAGAGTATCATCCAAAAAGGTCATGTTTTGTCACATGGAATTGAAGCAAAATTGTTTGCTGCTGTATCAGATTTGATGTAAAATGCATATTGTCAATGTCAGCTATGGCATGTGATAGATAAGATGCACTATTTATCATCTCTCATTATTCAGGTCATATGCCAGCTACTTGGGACTCGAGATTTTATAACAATTTGGCACTAATTTTATTATGGGTCATAAAACTTTATGACACAGGAAGATCAAAACTGTCACTATTCATTTCATATGACAGTTTGGCACTAATTTTTATTATGGGAATAACATTTTTGACATGCTTATTCCAGAGATTTTATACTTTTTCACCCATCATATTTTTCTAAATAATCATTAAAAACAAAAGAAAAACAGAATGCATGAAAGTTCAATAAACTGATTGATGAAGTAAACTAAAGGAAAAGAGATACTAGCTTTTCAGTAAGGGATCTGGAACAATTTTGGGCTCAAATTTCCTACCTTAATCTATACACATAAAACTGTTACTGGTCACTTTTGTCGCCATTTTCTACCCCAAAAAAGGTAAATACTTTAGAGATTTACTCAACAAAAACTATTAGTCTTTTAGAAGCATTATGTTATAATTTATTAAATCAAAGTAGCTTGTTCAATCCAAGGTTTAAAATTTCGACCCGTGCCGAGGTTTCGGTCTTAGACCGGAACGATACGGTTTCGGTATCATATCGTACCGTGCCGATACAGTTTCGGCATTTTTTATTTATCTATAGTAATTATAAGATAAATATGTTTATTATGTATATAAAAATAAGTTGTATATTGATTTATTATAAGTTCTCAATTATTGAATAATTTAATATTGTTAGAAAAAAAAATTTTAAAAAATTATTTAAATAGAATTGATATATTAATAATTCAAATTAAAATAGAAGTATCTATAATAATAATAATAATAATAATATTAATATTAATTAACTATTTATTCATTTAATTACTTATTAATTAAATAATATATATTTTAAATAGTAAAAAATATCAAGTAAAAAAAATTTTAAAAAAAAAAATCAGAATATAAATATAATTTATTAGAATTTTTTAAATTTTTTTAAAAATTTAAATGAAATTTAAAATTAAAAAAAAATATTAGAATATAAATAAGAATTATTATATATTTTTTAAAATTTTTAAATGAAATTTAAAATATTATTTTTTCAGAATATTAATTAATAAAATTTATTTAATTTATTTAATTTATTTTAATTTTAAATATATTTTTTAAATATTTTATTAGGATAATTTAATTAGGGTTTATAAAAGTCTCTTCGAACTATCACACATCCTTGGGAATTCTATAAATTAATTAAATAAAATAAAAAATTATTAAAAACAGAAAAAAAAAAAAAAAATCGCGGCGGCAGAACGCGAGATCGCGCTGCGATGATCGCGGGCGATCCCGCGAGGGGCTTCCGGCGCCGCAGAAGCCGTCGCGCACGACGCCTTCGGCGCTGAAGCCGTTGCGCATGACGCCTTCGCGTCTCCTCCGATGCAGTCGAGACGGGGACACCTCCCGTGCCGGTTTCGGCCGCCTGGCGGAACGGTAAAAACCGTTCGTGCCGGGCGGCACGAAACGACATTTCAAACACTTGACTTCAATCCATTCAATAGTTGCCTTAAGCATTGGAATAAGATCAATTGACTAAAATGACGATTTCATTTCACTTAATGTATGCCTTAAGGATCAGAATATGGTAATAAAAAAATATATAAAATAACAAAATCATCATGAAGCCTTGTCAGTCCCAATCGTTTGGCTAAGCTACATGGATTTTATCCATCCAATGCATTCTATGGCTGCTATAATTTCCTAATGCACTATTGATAACTTTGTCTAGAGTGTTCACTTATTCATGGTCTCCCTCTTTGATCAATGAAATTAACATAGTGATCTCAATTCCATTATCATATATTTTCTTTGTGATACACTAGGATGGTAGCCAATTAATGGTGAATAATTTATGTTATACAGGCAAGGATGTGAATTTGTTGTAGGCATTGAGCTTGTTTGCTGAGCACAACAAAATGATTATGTATCTCACTAATAGCAAACCAACATATTAGAAGTTTAAAACAGAAAAATTGAAATTTCATAAATGAGAATGTACTACATTAGATTCCATCAAAAGATAAATATTAAAAATGCAAATTACTTTCAAGCAAAATTTGATTGCCATAGAGGAATAGACTATCATGTTTTTTTCCCAAAACAATTCTTAGAAACTTACCTGTGCATCAGTTATCTCTCTGAGTGGAGATCCACCACCAATAGAAGCATAACCTTCTTTGCTTTTAGGTGCTCTGACAACAGAGATAAATTGAGCCAATGGCTTTTGAAGAAACCGGAACAGTCTAGGAAGCCGAATTATGTCCTGTAAATTAAAAATATCACCAAGTAAGTTGTCAGGATTTAAATAGTAGAGTTATCAGATTTCATGTTGTAGACAACACTTTGGCAAACAATCTCACTTTCCAACTAACTCAGATTTCATGTTGTAGGTAATGCTTTGGCAAACAATCTCACTTTCCAACTACTTATAGTGAAGGCATGCCTCAGTGTTTATATAATGCGAAGTCAACAAACTTAAAGCAAAACAAGTGTAATGCACTGTCTCAGAATAGAATTTTGGTCAGTATTCAACAAAATTATGATGAGATGTTTTCAATGCCAATTGAAAGCTTACAATTTACAATAAGGACAAAAGAGTTAAAATTGGCGTTGTAGATTAAAAAACTGCCTGATAAAAATTTCAAATATACCATGCTGTGAATCCTGGAGCTCTTATTCAACTAAATATTATTTGTGTTTTGATTAACCCTATAAAATTGTACTATTAATAGTTGCTGTCGCAGTTATTGCCGCTATAGAACTATCGGCTAAACACAGTGGAAAAATTGTCAGTTGCTGTTGACTCTAGAAATATTCGTATGTTAATAGTTTATTAATCGTGGTCCATCAGTCATTCACCATGCGTCCAACAGAATAAGAATTCCTCCTTTAACAAAGTAACAATCAATGTCATGAAAGGTGAATTCATCAGCGAATAGCAACTAACATTTCCCCAAAGGATTTCTTGCATGATTTCAAGGGTGGCATATGTGCTCTCGGGCAATTAGTTAGCCAACTCGTAGAATGTTCTAAAGATAACACAAGCTTATGAATGCATTTTTCAGGTGTCGTTTGCCTGTAAATTTATGTCATTGCAAAGATGGAAAAAGAAAGTGAAATTTGATATACCGGGTCAGCAAATAGATTAAACAAGAATGGTTGGACATCATCGAGGGTCTCTGGCCCACCTAGATTGAGTAACAAGACTCCTACTCTTTCATTGCCCAGAAAAAGTTTGTCCTGTGGTGTTTGAGATGTAGAAGTGAGCAATGCTTCCGAGGAAGATGAGCATAGTTTGAATGATTGCCTATGATTGGATGATGATGAATCATGCTTCCATAAACACTTTCTTGAAACTGTATTTTTCTTTGTGTAACATAGACTAGTATGAGATTCCATGTGGCAGCCAGAATGGTTCAACATCTGAATTGAGCATGTGGCAGGCACTTTAATCCTGTTACATGAAATGATTAATTATATCAATTCTATCTGAGTGAACTAACACAAAGAAATATGTTTATGCTAACTAAAAATACCTCAAACAAGCCAAACCCAGAAAGATATGCATCCTTAAACTAGGATGGGAACCATAAGCATAACAAAGAACAGAACAACAAAGACATATCAAAATGCTGCATTAGTGAAAGTAGTGCAACCTTGGATTATTCATTAACCAACTGAAATTGGTCATTTTTAGAGGGGGAAAAAAAAACAGAACAGCCATGCAGAGATCACCTGATGTGAATTAGAATTTATTTTTTAAGAGTTTTAGACAGTTTATTTTGGTAAGAGTGTTTTATCTAGGAGAGTAAGATATCTAAGGTGGTGTTTTTATCTGGTAATTGTCATGATTAGAGAGTTTGATATAGTCATTTTGCATATAATATTATTTCTTTCCTAAAGTATTTTAGTTTATTAGATTTTTTCCTTTTTTTGGTTTATTTCCAATTTTGGGTTGGTTGGGGCTTTAAAGGAGACTTCAATCCCCCTCTTCTTCTTTATAATATTTATTTTTTCAGAGTTTGATTTTGGTGTTGAATTAATTAGTATCAGAGTTGAATTCCTAATTCAGTAAGTTTGTGCTTTCCCTTCAAGCACTACATATCTCCTCCTGTACACCCTTCTATTGCAACCCATCCCTCTCATAAGAAGCAAACTGAACTACCACCCTGGAACAAACCCCAACCACAGTTCACTTTCGCCTCTGCACCTCGACAAAGAGGGAGACTTGTTTCTTTGTAGGCAAGTGGTCCAAAACCTCTTGCCATCACTAATTCCCTTCAAACACTTCCTTGAAGGCAACTCCTACCACCTCCCGCAGAAACACAGAAGATCCCTCAGTCTAATCCTTTGTCATCCTACCACCAAAATTCCATGCTTTCCTCTCCACTGAATCTCCCTTAGCCTCACTGACTCACTGCTAGTCAAACTCATGAGAGTTTGTCAAACCTTAAAGAGGTCCCATGCACATATCCTGCTACAATACCACTACCCATCCTTCCTACCACTTGTGTCAGACACCATTCTACAGCAGATCCAACAAAGGAATCACCAAACCTACACAAAAACCACCTGTGTTGCACTCCAGATTTGTTGGACCATTGAAACCTCCATCTTCAACACACCTCCTCTGCTCCGATGCACCCTGCACTAGTACCTCCTGCAGAACCTACCAGACGCAAGCTCCATGCCTTCCAGCACCTACAAGGGCCACTCCGAGAAGTTTTCACATATGGTGCCAAGAAATCCATTATTCCCTCCTGCGGCAGGTGACAAACTAGATCTTCTCTCACAAAGACCCCATCCAAAGTTTGAGGTAATCTTCCCATTGCGGAAACCCATCTAGTCTTCCTCTTGTAGAATATGGGCATGAGTCAAGTTATTGAACCAACAACGATCGCACTTATTTTAAAAATATATGTACATATATATATATATTGGTGTCATGATTTGAAATCTAGTGATACACTGCAGAGCACAATCAAAAGGTGCAAATAAGTATCATGTCATGCCAACGGCTAACATGCTTCAACACACAGCAAGATGAATTTAAGTTATTATTGTTATTTTTTCCAAGATTTAATGCTATTGATTATGTAATTTCTTAGCCTTAATTTTAAGAAGTAAATAAGATAAGTAAATAAGATAGGTGTACAAATTAAATGAATTTATCTAATTAATAAAGTCTTAATAAAAGTAGAGAATTTAAGGGAATGAGGATTAAATGGATAAGGTATTAACAAGTGTTGAAGAACGGTGAGCATCAATATGGTATAGTACAACAAAATTTAAATTCAATTGACTATTTAATTGTAGTTATTTAATTTTTAAAAGTAAATAAACTAAATAAAAAATTATAGTATAATTCATTTGGCACACTTCAATGCATGCAGAAGCGTGTCGAGTATTTACACGATATGGTGTTCAAATTGTATTGTTTCAGACAAATATCAAAACTCCAACAATGGAATAATATTCTAAACCTTTTTATTATCTAACGCATGATTCTCATTTTGATATTAGTAAGGTGTGATCAATCATAGAGATTTTGTAATATTTTATAACTTATTGCTCTAAAATTTTATTTTAAATAACTTTTTAATTACTATTTACTTATGTTTGGAAGTAAGCAAGTCAATTGATGAGGATTAAAACTTGTTTGAATCCATCATAACAAGAACTCTAACGTGTTGATGGATTTCATGTCAGCACAACATGACAAAGAAAGTGTTTCGATCAGAGACTAATACTCCAGGAGAGTATGAGATTTTAAACTTCACCGATCCCTACATTAAGTGAAGTGCAGTTGCGGAAGTATAAGAAAGATGATGTTCGAATAATGGAAAGGCAAGATAGTATTTCCATCCATGGATGAATGTTCTTACAGAACTATCTAAATGTTCACATAGTAATATATGAGTTGATTATCTCCAACAAGGAACTAAGAGTATGTAACTTCATTGGAATACATAGATTTAAAATTAAGAAGTTTTAACATATTGCAGTGAGTGGTGAAATACATCAATATTATGGTATGAAAAAAAAAGGAAGATAGTAGTCAGGTATAATTATTACTGCTAATTGTCAAATAACAAAGCCCGCGTATTTTGCTTGACAACATAATAAAACATACTGAAAAGTAGCTTAAAGAAGAGGTTCCAAATTACAGTCCGAGGATGAGGAGTACTTTTTCGGCGACGACACTGTCTGAGACAGAGCTGAAGAACCAAGGTGCAGGCCCGCCATCTCCAAGAAGCCCCGAGTACTGGCTTGATGAGATGATGACAATCGCTCCCCTGGAGGAGAATACACAAAATAAATGAAAAAACAGCAACATCAGAGTAAATACGGCAGGAGATTCATCTCCATTAACGCCAGGGGAAAGAAAATCATCATTGCAAGTCCATCCTAGCTAGATACAGGTAGCTATCTTCAACCATAGAATGTAAAAAAACGTCAAGAGGTTACATAAAACATCAGAAAAGTAAAAAAAAAAAAAAGGACAAAAAATCATCCGCGAAGACTAAGAAGGGTCTGATCTAACATTGGGAAGCGGGAGAAGGGAGGGAAAGCGCCAGGATCTCTATTCCCATGCCGAAAGGATGGGATTCGCCCTCCTCCTCCGGCGGAAACTGAGGGATCCGCGAGCGAAGACGAGAACCCCCAAAGGTGAAGCAGCGGCGGCGGATGGGCGTCGAGATTTTTTGTGGAGAAAAGAAAATTAACTATAATTGATTTTCAATTTTAATCCGCAATGGTTGGCGTTGCTTTTCCGACAATGAGTCCAAAGAGAAAGTGAATCCTGTCCGTTAGTTTCATCCATTTTCGACGCGGACGGCCAGATGTTGCCAGAGGTGGGAGGCAAATTTGTGGAAATTACCATACCGTGAATTGGAAAGAATATATATATATAAACAAAAATTAAAAGACGACCGTTTTTATTCAAATTGTCAAGAAAATACTATATTATAACATATATGATTCATAATTACTATGATATTAACATTTTAATTCTTATCAACACTATATGATAACATATACCATACATAACTTCTTTTTCAATCCATATTATCACTCAGATATTCACGATTCAAACCCTAATTACGATATATTTATAAAGATTTTTTCTCCAAATGAGGGACGTAACCAAAGGATGCTGGACTTCTGAGCTGACCGAGGATGCTGAACTTCTGAACTAATCACCGCGTGCGCTTCCCGATTTACCCTATGACCGATCACTTCAGATATAATAATAACATTAACTGAGATTATCATTTTTTTTTAATTAATATTATATTATAACAACAATAAATCTTAATAGCAAAAAATAAATTTATGTAGTTAAAAAATTAATTAAGTTAATTAAAAAAATAATTAAATATTATTAATAAAAATTAATTAGATATTATTTTTAAAAAATAAATATGAAAATCGATGAAAAAAAGATATAATTAACTTATAAAAATATAATGTTATTTAGACACCCTTAATAATAATAATCCTAAAAATTGTATTAAAAAAAACTATTTTAGTTGGCTTGGCCATTTAGTATTGTCCTTATAATAATTATAAATGATAATTTCTATAATATAAATGCTTTAATCAGTCTATATTATAGCTGTTGAAATACTGAAAGGAGATAGACATACATCGAAAATAAATTTAAAAAAAAAACAAGAAGATGAGATATAAAATTGTTATGATAATCAATGAAAAAGGAACTTCCTTGATTTTTGCTTTTGCTATTTATTTTATGTTAGCAAATATCAAATACCACACATTAAACCTATCTCCTGCAATAACATATATGCAATATAGCAGAAAAAAAAAAGGCAAACAATAAAGGGAACAATAAAATTTGCAACAATCACCTCAACTGATCATAAAATAAAAAATAGAAAAATAATCACTTCATCATGTAGAACAAGAAATGATAATGGAGGAGACAGAGTGGGAAGTTTGAAACCATTACAATATTAGAAACAAAGAGATCATAGACCATTATGTTGAGCAGCATTGCTTGTTTGTGCCATTGGACTCTGATGCTGAGACATCAATGCTCTTTCCTTCTTTCACACCGGCCGTTCCAAATCCAGGCTCGTCGGATGAGATGTTCTTTTTGCTAATACCTCGATAAATCTCTGCGAGAATCATTTGAAAAGCCTGCTCCACGTTCGTAGCATCCAAAGCTGATGTCTCTATGAAAGAAAGCCCTTCCTTCTCTGCGTAGCTGTGTGCATCTTCAGAGGCTACCGCACGCTGGTGCTTAATGTCTGTTTTGTTACCGACAAGCATGATTGTAATATTAGAGTCGGCATGGTCACGAAGCTCCTTGAGCCACCGACTGATATTATCAAAAGTGGTTGGCTTGGTCACGTCATAGACTAGAACAGCACCAAGGGCTCCGCGGTAGTAGGCACTGGTTATTGCCCGGTATCGCTCCTGGCCTGCTGTGTCCCATATTTGGGCCTTTATTATCCTACCTTCTACCTAGACAAGGTAGGCAGGAATAAGATTAAATCATACAAAAATTAACCAAAAACATGGAACCATATGCCTTAAGGTTCTCAAAACTTGATATAAGTCAACGTGTTAGCTGATACAAAAGATGTGTGAACTTTGACCCAGAAATATTATAAGCTATGGATCATGCGGATGTTTCTCAAAAACTTTCTAGGAGAAGGATTTTTGCATATCTTCGTTTTGGTATAAAGAAAAGGTTCCATTCAACAGAAACATATTTTCATGCAATGTTAAAGAAACTGTAACTTGAGAAGCTCAACTTTTAAAGCCTTGGAAAAATGACATCCCTGGAGTATGCCATCAAAGCAAGCAAACCATCCATCAAGTTGAAGCAAACAAAAATTTACAAGTATTCTATTTATTGGGATGTCTTATATAGAATACAAACAGGATGATTGAAATGGAGAAGAGTGTCAGCTATTCTTTGTGATCGTAAAATACCTCTAAGACTTAAAAGAAAGTTTTACAGAACAATGATTAGGCCTGCTATATTATATAGAGCTGAATGTTGGACTATTATGCAAATACATGAGCAGAAGATGAGAGTTGTAAAGATGAGGATGTTGAGATGAATGTGCGGACATACAAGGATGGACAAGAAAAGAAGTAAAAATATTAGAGAGAAAATCGCGGTTACATTTATTGAGAAAAAACTCCGGGAGACATGTTTAAGATGGTACAAACACATACTTCGATAACCAATAAATATTCCAGTTAGACAATGTGAAACTATGAGAAATGTTCATATCAAATGAGTATACCAAAAAAAAACTTGGTTAGCAACAATAAAATAAGATAAAATTTATTTAAATATAAATGATGATATAGTAGGATTATAAAACCCAATGGCATAGAAGAATCCATATACCCAACTCCACCTAGTGGGAGAAGACTTGGTTGTTGGTGGTGGTTGTTGTATTCTATTTATCATGCCATTTTCGTCCTAGCTAATCACTATACCTCAAAGCTATGATGTTTAGTTTCATGTGGTCTAAATAACTAATTTCTTCATCGTACTCTACTGAAGTATTTTCATTTATCAATAATAAACCCTTATTGCATCACTGAGGATTAAGCCCCTCAGAGGACAGGAAGCAACCCCTGATGCAGCTCCACCTCTACATTTTGCTCTGAATCTGAGATTTTGAATCGAACAAATGTCATTTCATTGTAACTAGAAGTCAAAGATGCTAATTATAATAATATTATACTATTTGTTGATTTGGAGGGAAAGTAGGGTAAGCATGAAGCATCCATAAGATTTCGTGCATAGATTGTGATCTGGTTGTTCATCTACTACATGTTTCCGCATGCCAAGAAAATTAGTAAGAATGAGCCAGAACTTTAAAACTAATAATGTTAACCAGTTTACAAAACTTTTCCCTTTTCCATTTTTGTACTTGTAGATAAATAGATATAAACCGGAACCAATCATATTCCTCTTCAATACTTAAAAGTTACCTATCTTTAGTAGAAAATGAAAAACAACTAACTTGATAACTAAGCAAAGTGTATTCTTTCTCATCAGCTACTATAATGATTAACTAGATTTTAAGGTTGTTGGTGATAAAGGATAATTAACTTATCTATATGGTGTTTAAAATCATCAAGCAAAAAAATTTCATTATTCTCATTCCTCAGTGTCCTTAAGCAAAAGATACACATTCAGAATGATTGAAAACCTCACATGGTGCAGATCATTTCCAAAGGAAACTTAAGTCCATGGAATGGCATAGAAGGAAAGATTATACATAATCAAGCTTCACAGAAGGACTGGGATATGGTCATGGCCTCATTTAGAAATCTAGATAAAAAGTTCAACTGAGAAGATAGGTAAAAAGATTAAATTAGATGGAAAATTAGAATTCGATGAATCTACTTAAAGGCATACCTATATGATAGTTCAGAGATTGAGCTTTAAAGGCTATGCTCATCCTAAGGTTACTATATTTAACAGTATTTGTGAATTGACCATCAAAAAAGAAAATTTCTAGATGGAGTGTTAAGATGGTGAGTCTGAGGAACTATCTTCAAGGAAAGAATGGTGAGAGTGTGATGAACTATCTGCACTAGAAAGAACAAAGAATATGAAATAATTGTATCATTAATTGTTTATTGTACTGTTAGTTGAGCCGGAACATAAAGATAGAGAAGAATAAAAAGGCTCAAAAAATGCAGATTAGACATATCACACACAAACAAAGAAAATAAACAGTCTTAAAGGTTTGACAACTAACAAAGAAGACTAAAAAGTGCTTGACCAAGATATTGAAGTAGCACATTGTTGGCCAAATCTATCAAGATCTTGATCTTAATTTGAATCATTTACTATCTCAATCAAATCATGCTTCTCACTCCAACTAATCATAGGCTGATAATTTTGTACGAGATTGAAGAAACTTTACAAATTTATTGTATTCTTTATTCGAGAAAAAAAAAAATGAATGCAGCACGTCCATGTTTGGGAAATGTTTATGACAATATGAGGGAAAAATTAGAAACAAATAAACATTCAGGTTATCCTGTAATGGTGACTCAAATAAACAGCAGTTACAGCCCTAGGTAAAACAGGTAATGGCTTTGATTTCCTCAACTTATAAAAAGGGTAAATCACCGCATCAGTTTATGAAAATGGGGTGCATAAAAACACACTGAGGTAATCTGCATGGTTTATCTCAGACAATGCTGTGTATTGCAAGTCCTTGCCAATACCAATGAATGCCAAATTGTATCAGAGATCTCTTGGCATCAAAATTTAAGTCGTTATCAAATACAATGGCATCAATTAGAAAACAAACTATAGTAGCAGTCAATGTAGAAAACATACAATGCAATGCTGGACTCTTCCAAGTCATATATTTAATTAAATCTTCAAAGCTACTAATAGAGAGCAAGACTGAAGGAAAAGTTGATCCTTCACTACCTTTGCAACTGGTCACAGGTTCAAGTGTGTAAACATTACTACAATGCATTTGCTTATGGGTGATCCACATAAACAAAGACAGAAGTATATGTTTATGGACACAAAGTACGTTGCTCCCTCATATTCATTTAATAATCAACAACATTCAATTTTACAACCATAGTTGAATACATTGTTTATCCATTTGCTGGATACAAAATGAAATGAAATAACCAAAAATTAATCTTTTATAATTTTTAAAACTTGCAAATAACAGATCCAAGTAGGAGTGGCATTACTGAACTTTTGATAAATTGTGCATTTTCATCTAGTGAAGAGACAGAAGAAACATAATCTATGTATTCAAGCTGGCATATTAAGCGCGTGAATGGAATTTGCCTAAATTGCAGACTGACACATAGCCACAGTTTTTCAGTGAACACCAGAAAAACTCAATTCGTAAATAAATTCCTAGTATTACCCTAAGGCAACAATTTAGTTTACGGAAAAAAAAAAGTCATCTTTCAATTGTCATACTACTTTTAACCTTTCATTACAGCTGAGTGCCACTTTAAGAATGATTCCTAGATTTTATGTTCGGCTTACAAGTTGCAAGATTTAGCTTTATTCCTAATCAAGCAGTGGTGAGTAGACAAAGATCAAATTGATAGCATGAACACCAATGGATACTCTAAATTCACCAACATCATTCCAGCGTGCATAAAACTAGCAAGAATTAAACCGTGCTTAACTAAAACAAAAGTACATGATAACTAAGTCAAGAGATTACACAAACTTCACCCATTCTCATACTCCATAGCTTTCCTAGAAAAAAAAATTGAAAAAGGGGATGATAAGTTGATGTGCAAGCCCAAAAGGAGAACAGGACAATGCTCACACAAACAATCCCAGATCTAGGAAACTAGTTAATATTGAGATCATGAACATCATCAGAGATACCAAAGGACAAAATTTAAGGGGAAATGATGAACTTAAAAACACGGTCTTTCGTGGAAAAATCAATAGTTCAAGTTCTAAGATCCACGAATCCCAACAAGGCAGAAATGGATCTGTCGGTTCCGTAAAGGTAAACAAGAGATCACAAAGACAGGATTGTGCACCGCCCAAGATCCGATCCATCGCAGGAAGACACTGAACCCAATGGAAACGATAGATCTGATCGATACCTGTAGGGTCCGGGTGGCGAATTCGACGCCGATTGTGGACTTGGACTCGAGGTTGAACTCGTTGCGGGTGAAACGGGACAGTAGGTTGGTTTTGCCGACGCCGGAGTCGCCGATCAGCACGACCTTGACCAAATAGTCGTATTCCTCGTCCGCCCTTCTCGCCATCTTTTCCCTCCTGCAGCTTCCTCCCACAAGCTCGACCTTTTCTTCTGTTCTGGACTCTAGTGGACTGGACTGGACTGATTTACGATGATCAAAAAAATTACATTTTTTTATTAAAAATAAAATAAAATAAAATAAATATTTAACATCCTTTAATTTATTAAAGATGAATAATTCGATAAATATTTATTTACAAAATTTTAATAATCAAAATTAAATCATTTCATATTGGCCGGAATTTAAAATAGAAGATGATAAATAATAAATTTGTTAAGAATTTTTTAAATTAATTGATTGTCGTTATGTTTAGTCATCAATTTATCTATTTTAATTGTTGATGAGTATTTATTTCGTGTGAATGTATGAATAAAATAAAATGATATAATTAATCGAAGATGGATTTTTTTTTAAATATTCATTTGGTAGCAATACTATGAAAAATACATACAAAAATTATACAATATTTTGGTATGAATAATTTGTCTGATTTATTTTGCTCGCACAATCTGACTAACTGTTTTGTCTGCCTAGATCGACTTCACTAGGTGTGTTCGACCCGGTCACCCTATCAAACGGGTTAACTGTCCCGACCCATCCAACTAGTCCATTTAACCCGATCCAATTAGACAATCTTGCAAACGTGGATCATCTTACAGCAACTCTTTGAAATGGATTTGAGATGATCACGACAAATCCACACTTTCAAAATGCATACCGTTTGCCATTTCCGTCCAAGAACTGATCAGTGTGCCAGCCTCTCATCTTCACTTCAGAAAGGAAGGTTGGGAAAACACTCTCCATCTTCTCATAAGCTGCGTACAACACCGGCGACCCCGAGCCATGACCTGATTTCTCCATGGCATCAGCAAAAGCAGCCACCAGCCACCCCCTTAATGCATCCTCGCCCGACGCACTCTGCTCGAGAGACATATAAGTGAGCTTGTCTTGTCGGTTGATGAGAAACTTTTCGCTCGGAAAAATGTCCCTGAGCTCCTTGAGGGTCGACAGATTCTTCACGACCTTCTTAAGTGGTTGCCCGACCTTCACGTTCCCTGCTTCCTCTATGACGCGACCAGGGTTGATAAGATTTTCTTGGTATCTAAGATCAGCTGGGCTAGAGATTTTTCCGCTCTGTTTCAGATGTGAGCATGACAGTCAGTCACCAGAAAATGGATAGAAGCAATGAATGTTGAATGGCACTGACTGATTTGCACCTTGAGAAAATTGGCTACGATCATGGCCGTTCTTTGGGGATTAAGGGTGTTCACAGGAGCTGCTCGCATTTCTTCTGCCACACTGTAGATGTGTATCGCGGAAAGCAGAGGGGCGGCTATCAACTGCAGATTAACATTTTGATCGAGTCAAGTCCATTCTATGAATAGATTTAATCATATAAGGGAAATCAGATTGTAGCATGCCATAACAACGACTAGTATTGCTGCCTAGAGGAATGCAGTTTATCAAAGGGAATTCTACACCAGAATAGCTGATTCTTCGGAGAAAGTAAAGTATGCTAAATTCTATTGGTTAAGATTCACAATTGAACGGTTCATTGATAGGTAGTTGATGATCCATTCTCAATTTAACAAATAAATTCCCAACAACAGTAGATTGTCAGCACCAGCTAGCGAATAAAGAAGTTTCTAAAAATGCAAAGTCACACTTAAATTAAGGGGCAAAAGTAACGTTACATCCTACCAACAAGTAAACCAAAAAAAGGTGTCTCATATTGGTAAGATCCACCAATACTATTATAGATTAGTTTCTTAGAATCATGTATTTCCAAGGTCTGGTATCCAAACAGAACATCTTTACCATGTTTTTGAGCTGTATCCATATAGTATGAATGAAATGCCCTTTATTCATAACAAAAAAAACACAAGGCTTTTGCTTGTTTTCAAAAACCACATCCAAACAATTGAATTTAATGTTAATATTGCAATTATTCTTTCAAACTTCATACTTGAGATAACAGAAACATGCCTTTCCTTGAATTGATGAGCATACTGTGGAAGCTAATTGAATCCCAGCTCCTATTCCAAGTACATTGAAAAGGGTAGAGATAGCCTCTCCTTTCGCAAACAAGTCACTAAGATTACCTTCTTTGGCAAAAGAGGAATAAATTGGTAACCTGGTAGCCCTTGCAGCTACAACAGCCATTCCCTGTAAATCACATGCATAATAAAGTCCATTACGCAATAGGAAAAAAAAAACACAGAAAAATTTATCATGTTAATTATCTAGACAAATTTCCCAAATAGAAACTGAACTTTAGACATTCCCAAAGCAAGCCCCCTACTTTCAAAACGCATAAAGCATGCACATATCTCTCCATATATTCAATATAACCTTGGTTTGGTATGTTGGTTAGAAAAATGAAATTTAGCTTTTAAACTGAATCTTAATGGATCTTTTGTGCTCAAGAACACCATAATATTCTATTTGGCAATGCCAGAAATATTTTAGCATCTCTCTTTTCAAAATGATATGTAGCTCATCAAGGAGACTTCTTGAAAAGAAAATAAACAAGAGTGTTGGGTAATCTCAGCAAGTGTTTATGAATTCAAAAGTTCCATCAAAATCACCTTGATGACCTAAAACATGTCATTTGGGAAAGAAAATCAAGTTAGAATTTCCATGAATGTTACGTAGTGACCTAGTCATGAGTGTTTTTGAGTCCGAAAGCCCATTGATGGCTGAACATGGGCCATTTGGGATAGATAATCACACTGTAATAATTCAACGAATGTTAAATAAAGTATTTAAGTGTAAACACACTAATAATTCTGGGAGTGTTAAATAAAGTGTTTTGAGTGTATTTGAGTTCCAAATCTTCAAGGAAAGGTGATTTTGTCTCCCAAATGATCAGTTTGGCAAAGAACTACACCAGAGAGGCAGTGAGTGTCTGGTGATCCCAGAAAGTTTTCGAGTTCAAAAGGCACATCAGGATGATTTACAATAATCATCTTTTTGGAAGAAAACACCTCATTTTGGAAATGGAAATCCATCAAAATGCTTCTGGATGTCAAGTAAAACTTTTTGATGATTTCGAAAAAAACAAAAACTCATCACTGAACCAAAAACACATTGAATCAAGGGTATTTTGGGTATGTGGAGAGAGTGCATGATTTGGCCATTTTGCAAAAGAGGTCGTGTCCTTGGAATAAGAAACTTCAAGTGTGTGCACAGTGGCAAAAGGTGATTCGCTCGCCCTAGCGCCTCCACCAGTCTATCACCAACCCAACATGGAAAAGGTAAATCACGGGTGGCTACTAGCCTTAGACAGTTGAATAGTGCATGGGGGGAGGGCAGGCACCCAGCTACTAGCAAAGATTTGATCCCTAGACCTCGTGGTGGCAACGCCACCATGTACTAGCCAACTGTCCATCTTGAGGTGACAACTTCAAGTGTGTGCATGTGTGTAATTAAGAGAGAGAGAGAGATCAATTGATCAAGTATACTAAGCAAAAGCACTATCAATAATTCAATAATAATGAAATAAAGAAGAATTACCTTTGCAAAGTTTCCCAAACCTGCTGTTTCCAGAAAAAGATGTGGGCATAGAGGTGAAACAACTTCCAAACCAGTACCAAGATCATAAAGCACATCAGCTACAACACAGATAGGGAAAGAACATTAGGATTAACACTAGTCCAAAACATATTTGCTTAACCAAAAAAAAAACTTTAGTAGCATAGAAGAAAGAGAAAATTGCATAAGTAAAACTGTGAAATACTTAACACTATGCCTTCGTGGCTGACATGATGATAGCAAGGTGGACATATAATTATTATTTAAATGGAATCACCTAGTATTCTCCAACTCTTTGGCTCAGAGTCCATTCTAGCTCCCATATTGCTACATATCAGTTTGCCAGCATGTTGCATGCCATCTTTTAGAATCTGAAAACAATAGGCATAAGAAAGAAAATACCGAGGAGACTAGAAGCTTGAAAACCATTTTAGCATACAATATCCTACCCAGTTTACAGCAGTTGCTTGTGCAGGGGTAGGACGCAAGCCTGCGGCAAATAGAAGCGACTGAACCATAGCCGATAGTTGTCAGTCAAAGGCATGCTATAAAGTATATAATATATTCAGAGGTACAGATGATATCGTGCATGCCTTGATTGGCTAAATAATAGAGAAACTAAAAGTAGATAACACAAATAATTAATATTTTAACTAAAATATTAATGTCTTGATCTCGAGGTACTGCTATATCCTTGTATGAAACTCCTTATAACTGTTGTTCTAGAGAAGATGTCTGTCAATTTGGACGCCCTAGGTATTTTCTAACACTATCACAAGGTAACGTGATCCCATGTCATTGAAGACAAATATTGATTATAGTGTAACAATTGAACTTTAATATTGTTAGCCTCTCATCTAATTTCAAAATACCATTTTCCATGCTAACACAACTACTAGGGATAAGACAAAAAGAGAAGACCTGAGTTGATAACACAAATAATGCAGCGCTTGAGAAGTGTTGCAATGCCCGGAATTGAGTATAAGTCAAGTAGCCCTCATTCACACTGCACAATATTTAATTTTTGAATACAAAGAGTTGAAAACAATTCCATATACTATTAGATATATGGAACTTCATGTATCAAAAAGAATAGCAGGAGAATATCTTACCTATATGGATACCCTGATGGAAAGAATTTGTTAAGAAATGATTCAACCACTCTTTGTATTATAGGTCTTGAGTCGCTTGCAATTGTAACCTACCATCCAATACCATTTTCAGAAAAGAAATCATTCGGAGAAGCATGGAAAAAATATCTCAGATTCACTTAAAGTACCTTACCTAGTCGATATCATCAATGCTTACACCATAAAAGTAGAAAAGTGATTATAGTTTACAACCTTGATGAGAAAATTATACTATATTCATACATTACACCAACCGGATTAGGCAGGGAAGACTAAGTCAAGAGCATATCCAATTCTTCATTATTTATTACTAAAGACAAAATGTTTTAATAAAATAAAATTCTTAACAAGATATTTTAACACCATAATAGGTATTTTAAAAAATTAATAAATATTGTAGGATCTTTTAAAAATTATCCTGAGATTCTAAAGAGGACACTTTTCAGGAAGGGAAGCCCTTTTATTTTATTTTATTGCCATTTCCAAAATATTAACATTTTTCCTTAAAAAATGTAAATCTTTAATAAACATCAGTAACCTATATTTAATTAAATCTTCAAAATTACCCATAGAGGACAAGGTTGACAGCAAAGTTGATCCTTCACTACCTTTGCAATCTGGGTCATAGATTCAAGTGAGGAAACATTACTAAAATGTATTTGCTCAAGGGTGTTCCACATAAGCCAAGCCAGAAGTATATGTTTGTGGAGATAAAGTACTTTGGTACCTCATATTCATTTAATAGCCAACAGCATTGAATTTTACAGCCAATCGTTTATCCCTTTAATTAAATTGGATGCAAAACAAAATGAAATAACTAAAAATTAATCTTTTATAATTATCAGAATTTGTGAATAACAGATTCAAGTAGGAATGAGCACTGCTGAACTTACTAAAATATTGTGCATTTATCATCTACTGGAGAGACAGCAGGAACATATTATATGTACTCAAGCTGGCATATTAAGCGCAGGAATTAGAAACTCGCCTAAATTCCAGAGTGGCACGTAGCCACAATTTTTGGGTGAACACCAGCAAAACTCAATTCTTTCATAAACTCAAAATATTAGCCTGAGACAACAATTTAATTTATGGGAAAATGTCATCTTTTGATTGTCATACTACTATGAATCTTTAATTACAGTTGGGTGGCACTTTAAGAATGATTCCTAGGTTTCAGGTTTAATTCACAAGTTGCAAGATTTGCAAGATTTAGCTTTAATTCAATAGTTAGTAGGCAAAGATCAAAGTGATAGCATGAACATCAATGGATATTCTAAATTCCCCAATATTATTCCAGAGTGCATAAAACTAGCAAGATCAATACCATGCTTAACCAAAACAAAACTGCAAGATCACTGAGTCAAGAAATTACAGAAAACTCACTCATTCTCATACTCCATAGTTTTCATCACAAAAAATAGCTAATGGAAAAAAGAGGATGATAAGTCAATGTGCAAGCACAAAAGGAGAACAGGACAATGCTAACACAAATGATGTGGGAGGTAATCAGAGGGTGCCACATGGCCAAGAAGGTCAATGGTTCTGTTGAGGTGGCCGTCAAAGTCAACAGAGAGCCGAGTCACTCCCCAATTCTGTATACTTTGGTTATTTCATGTTGCCCCGACTCCACATCTCTCCCGGGTAAGGAACATGCCCGACTCCATGCATCCCCGGCTCTAGGGCGCCCCGACTTCATGACGCCCTCGACTCCGGGTGATTCGCAATTCCAGGTGATAAGCTGCGACTCGCTGAAGATACAGACAACATAGCCGTTATTCCCCGCAGAACGTGGAGAACGTAGTCGTTTAATCAGTGAAAGGTGGGCAACGTAGCCCTTATCATGGGAGATGTGGGTAATGCTAGCCGGGATCCTGAGCACGGGGAGCACAGCTGCAACCCTATAAAAGACAGCCCACGTTGACGGACGGAGGTACGCGCACATACGCATCCAAAAACTCTAAACTACTCTTCTTCATTCTTCTTCCTCTTCCACCAGCAAGTAACTTGAGTGTTGGAGTGGCTGCGCTGGGAGCCCCAACCGGCATTCTAACCCTCTCTTTCTAGTGCTCTCTCCCCAAGCTCCGGTGGAGATCCCTACTAGTCCTCAATGCGCCAAGGTGAACTATGACAAAGTCAACATCGACGCCAACTCGTTCGTCGGTAATCTCATGCAGAAACAACAAACAAGCCCAAGATCTAAGAAACTAGAGAGATCATGAACATCATCAGAGATACCAAAGGACACTTAAAAACACGGTCTTTAATGGAAAAAATCAACACTGCAAGCTCTAAGATTCACGAAGCCCAGCCAGACAGAAACGCATACGTAGTTTCCCTAAATTTTAGCACTTCGCCCATCTAACCCTTGTACATTAATGAAGAACCAAGAGAGCTTCCTTTCAAGAGCCTCACCACAACACAAGAAAAAGAAAATAAAAATCAGAAAGAGCTTACAGAGAGACGCCCATTGGAATCAAAGCGGCATATCTGGGAGACGGAGTCGCAGGTTTCGATCCAGAAATCGGGGCGACGAGGCGGCTCCTTCGTTGGTTCCTTCAACTTCTCATTGGAATGAAAAAGAAATGAAATCATACAAAAGAAAACAGAAACATATTTCTGAATTAAGATGATCGATTCAAGCAGGAGTAGTAGTGGGGAGAACTGGAAGGGATCGGGAGCGGCAGCATACCTTTGATTTGGTCGCAAACATGGCTGCCGCTGTTGCCCACTGCCGTCGTTTCGAGGGAATTGGCTTTTAGTCCAAAGAAATAGTAATTTTCAAAGTGCCCCCCAATTGTTTTAAAATATTTTATTAATGTTCAACTACTGCTCAAAATTTTCTATTTCACTGTTAAAATTCATCCATTCATTTTCAAAAAATATCAAAAAGGTACTTCATTATATTTTTTATTAAAGAAATTTTGATATAATAATTAATAATTTTGACTATGATGGTACTTTAAATCGAAGGAGAGCCCTTTTATTCTTTTTTTTCTTGTCATTTTCAAAATATTTTACGTTTGTACTTAAAAACCCCTAAATCTTTAATAAAGATGATAACAAATTTTTAGGGTGGTAATATTATCCTTTAACTACTTCATCCACTATGAAGCCCTAAATAGAGTAATATTGTTTTTAGAGTGGTTGAACTTAGATTTAAATCTAACATTTGCTTTATTTGTTTTAAGTGGATGACAACTCTTTAATTTTGAAATTTATCATATCACTCTTTAATTTTGCATCCGCTCACATTTTTTCCCAAAATTTATTTGAGCAAGTGTTTAAGTACCAACTCTATCACTCCGTAGGAGACTTTGACTATGAAATTTATCGAATATAGTAACAATGATTGATTGAAAGATTTTTTTTATTTAGTAGACACCAGATATTTAGGTTACGTCAACTAATTTTGGAGTAATTGTCGGTTCTGTTAGGACCCTTAGCGATCGGCTAGAGGGAGGTGAATAACCCCTGCACAAAAAATAAACAAAAATATCTTCCTCGGCTTATAACTTAAACAAACACTTGCATAAGAATAAATAAAAGACTAAAAGGAAGAGGCACCGAGAATTTACTTTGTTACAACCGAGGAGGTTGTTAATCCAAGGAAGTTGAAGTGCATTAAGAATCTCCTTCAGGCGGAGAAGCCTCTTACAACATTCAAGGTTCACAAAGCAAAGCTAAACTCTAACAAACTCAAGCACAAGTGTTGTGTCAAAATGTTTTGCGTTGTTGTAAAGCTTTAGGAGCAAGGCTACTTATAAAGCCTTGCTCGGGGCGCCTGGAATGAAATAAAACCTTATCCTCGACGCGTCGGTGAAAGTCCACATCGATCTTGATAAAACTTGAGTTCCGGACGCCCGGACTGCTTTGGGTGCACGGAATGGTTTCAAGCGCCCCGAAGGGGAAAGTTAACATTTTGTTGACTTTCTCTCCGAGCCTCCAGCTTTGACTCACTTGCTTTGGTCCGAGTCTTCCGCTCCGGATCTGCTTGCTTGGGTAATCTCGGTCATTCGGAATATGGCTCACCCAAACTTAACTTATGATCTTCTCCTCGAGCAAGCTTCCGCTCTGGCTTCTCATCCATTGGAAACGACACGCGCCTCCTTCTCGTCCGCCCACATACTCTTCACAGCACCTCGCCCCTTAGTCGCACCAAGTTCGTCGGCTCTCTCCCGTGCTATCCTTCTCACTAGCTGCGTCTTTTGCTCGACATCATGTGCTCCTAAGTTCCTGCACACTTAGACACAGGATTAAACACAACAGAACTTAACTTAGCTTGTTTGATCACATCAAAATTCAAAACTACCTTGGGGTACCAACAATCTGTTGGTGCAATCAACCTCTAAGGTTTTAATATCTGACAAATATGTTTAAGTAAGTTTAATGGAGCTTGATCATGGGAAGTCCTAGTCATGGCTAGGCAAGGGTGGAAAGTCAACCGAGTGACTAGTACTAACTGCGGTTAGGCAAGGGAAGTCCTAGTTGTAGGCTAGGCAAGGAAAATCTCGGTATATCGTGGAAGCTAGGTGGATTCAATAGGTCTGGAGGGTCTTATCCTTGGGTAGCCGAATACTGAGGCAAGGAAAATCTTGATAGATCGCGGAAGCCAGGTGGATAGGTCTAGAGTGTTGGTGCAATATCCCTTGGGTCAAGGTTGACTGGTTTGACCAAGCTTGAGTCTTGGTCATAGTTTCGATGTTTGACAATACATGTAGACACATGGACAATGCAGGTGCAGTTGTTCATATGGGGAGATTCTGATCAAAGACTGATCAGTGTGATTGAAGAAGAGTCAAGTAGGTATACTTGACTGGAAGGAAACCCTGGTGAGTGAAGCCAGGTGAAAGTCCTAGTGAGTGAAGCTAGGCAGATGGAAATCCTGGTGAGTGAAGCCAGGTGAAAGTCCTAGTGAGTGAAGCTAGGCAGTATGGAAGTCCTGGTGAGTGAAGTCAGGCAGAAGGAAAATCCTGGTGAGTGAAGCCAGGTGAAAGACCTAGTGAGTGAAGCTAGGCAGATTGAAAACCCTAGTGAGTGAAGCTAGGTGAAAGTCCAAGTAGGTCAAGAGAGTGACCGGATACTTGGCATGAAAGAAAAGCCCAAGTGGGTCAAAGGGATTGACCGGACACTTGGTGAGGGAGTTCTAGCAGGTCAAGGAAGTGACTAGATGCTAGGCATGACGTACCAACAGGTTAAGGTTGACCGGATATTGGTTTGGGAGGTTTGGGACTTGGTTTGGGGCAAAAACCAAGTGCTGGATCGATCAGTGGATCGATCCAGACCTTTCCCAGCGAACAGAAAGCCTCTGAATCGATCAGTGGATCGATCCAGAGGTCCCAATCGATCAGTGGATCGATTGGGACGCTGCTGCTTCGCGCGATAAGCGCTGGATCGATCCGTGGATCGATCCAGGCATTTTTCCAGAGCACAGAGGCGCTCTGGATCGATTCGTGGATCGATCCAAATCCTCTCCGATCGATTGGGAATAATCGAATCGATTGGGATCCGACCGTTGCGTCGTATTTGAGCCGCAGGCGAGCGTTGTCTTCGGCATCTCTTCACCGATTCATTCCAGAATCATCACAGCTCCTCCCCAGCACTCTCTAAGCTCCTCACCGCCAATTCTTGAAGGTTCTTGGAGGTTCATCCAAGTCAAGAGGCGAGTTGCAACGAGAAAAGAAGAAGCTAGGGTTTTTACTGCATCTCTTGTAAGCTTTTGCTTATTCTTTACTACCCTTTCTTCTACTTGTATTGAGAGTCTTGTAGGGCTTCTCCACCTTCGGTAGTTACTGAAAAGGAGTGTTTATTAGTGGAGATGTGTGTGTGTGCGTGGATCCTTGGACTAGTCACCTCTTGTGAGGTGGATACCAAGTAAAATCCTATTGTTAGCATTGTTGTAGTTTGTTTCTTTGTATTCCGCTGCGCATCACTTTGAAGAAACAAGCAACGAAGCACGACGAGCACACGCGAAGCTATTCACCCCCCCCCCCCTCTAGCTACTTTTGGTCCTAACAAGTGGTATCAGAGCAATGCCGCTCTTCACCGGAATCATCGCCGGAAGGGGCAAACAAAACAAGCAAAGCTAGAGGGTGAAGAAGTTGGAGCAAATTCATCAAAGTCAAAGAATTCAAGAAGCTCAACTTCAAGATGCAATTCCAGGATGGATTTGGATTTGACACAAGGGTGGCTCCACCATACACTTCCACGAGCTTCGATTCTTGGAAATCAAGAATCAAAAATTTTCTTATGATGGAGATAGAGCAATGGTTTGCTCTTATGGAAGGCTTCAAGGCTCCAACAAACTCCAAGGGCAAGCTTCTCAAGAAAAGCAAATGGAGCTCGGAGCAAGTCCAAAGGTGCGAGGCCAATGACAAAGTGACCAAGCTTTTGGTAAATTTATTGCCAAGCACCATCCTTTGCAAAATTGGAGAATTTGAAGATGCAAAGGATTTATGGAGCAAATTGGCCAAGCTTCATGGAGAGATCCCCTCCACTGTACAAGAGCAAGAAGTATCCAGAGAGGGTGACTCTTTGAAGCAAGACCAAAAGGAGGACTCCGAGGTTGAGAGATGCTCAACCTTCGAAGAAGAAGTCCAAGAAGAAGCTTCATCCTCAAGGGAATGCATCGAAGGGAACAAGGAGGGAGCATACTCCTTGTTTCATATTCAAGATGATGAAGCCTCCACCTCTAGGAGTGAGGGGGAGCGATCCTTGGTGACGCCGGATCAAGAAGAAAGAGAAGTCTCCACATCCGGGTCAAGAGACGAAGAGGAGGAAGAAGATTCTACCTCCACAAGTCAAGAAAAATCAAATGGAGGGGAATCAAGGTCCGATCAAGAGGAAGCTTCCACCTCCGGATCCAAAGGAAAAGATGTCACCCCTATAAGCAAAGGTATAAATATTTCAATTAATAATAAAAATCATATTATATGCTTTGAATGTAGGGAACATGGGCATTACAAAAGTAAGTGCCCTAAATTGGCCAAGAAGAAGGGCCAAGTGGCACCTAAGGGCAAGGAGAAGCCAAAGGAGATCATCCCCGGAACAAAGAAGAGCAAGGAGCACATTGTGTGTTTCTCTTGCAATCAAAAGGGGCATTACCGGAGTCAATTCCCTAAGGGGAAGAAGATGGTCAAGGCTCAAGGAGGAAGCTCAAGTCAAGGGGGAGCCTCTAAGGTAAAAAGGAAGGTAATTTTTATTGAGCCTACCCCTTTACATTATGGTAAAAAGCATGATAGTTCTAATTTTTATCATTTTAATGTTATTTACCATAAGAATAGAGAGCATGGTAAAATTAAGGAAAATAATGTAGCTTACCATGCTAAAACTACCACACCTAGGATTAGGAAGGTAGATAAAAATCTAGGCAATCACACTAAGGACCTTAGCTACAAGCCTAGAAATAAAAATGCTCATAAATTTAATGGAAAACCAAAAACTAAGGACTTAGTGATAGAAAATCAAGTCTTGAGGTCAAGGCTTGATAAAATGGAAAAGACACTAAAAAGGATGGAAAATATCCTAAAAGGGCAAAATGAGCATAGCCTAGGTCTAGGAGCACAAAGGTCATCTAATGGCCATAAGGGTTTGGGATACAAACCAAAAGCTAAGAAGGATGTAATCTCTTACCATATGGTTCCATATAGTTATGGAACCAACCCTAGGTCTAGTGGTCAAGCCAAAAATACAAGGGAAGTTATCCCTAAGAGTATTTTTGCAACAAATGTGACTAAGACTTCTAAGAAGTCTAAGAAAGTCACAAAGAAGGTTACAAGGGAAGCAATCCCTAGAGTTGACCTAGAAAAAGTGACCAAGACTTCTAAGAAGTCAAACAAGGTCACTAGGAAGGTATCTAGGGAAGTTATCCCTAGTGAATACCTAGAGCATCCAAGGAGCACCAATAGGTTTTGGGTTCATAGGAGCATTTTCTCTATCCCATAGATGGGTTAGAGAGTGTCAACTCTGAGAAGAAGGGTAGTTAACCCAACTTTGAAGAAATTGACACTCAAGGAGCATTTTCAAGATTTTTGTTAACCTTTGAAAATGAAATGGATTTATTGTTACTCTTGGAAAGAGTAAAATGTGCTATAAAGGAAGAAATTTGAGATGACTTTAAATGACACAAGAAATCAAGTGTTAAGAAATACCAAATTGGGACTTTGGTATTGTCTTAGGAATTTAAGGCAAATCTAAGCCTTAATTTAAAGTGATTACTCTTATGGGAAAATGAAATATGCCAAAATTTGAGGAATGTTTTAAATTTTTAATTGGCATAATTAATTCAAGAGATTAAAGAAATGTCAAGTTGAGTTTTGGCATTTTCTTAAGGAAATTGGGCAATCTAGGGTTTATGCTTTAGGATTAGCTAAGGGTTAAGGATACTTAGATAGATAATCTAGGTATATTTTAATTATGCTAAATCTTGCCATGTTTGGTTGCCCATTATATGCCATGACATCATGTTTTAGTTGTGCATTCATGACTTATTATGAAAAACTCAAAAATATCATGTCATGACATACATACATCATGTAGTTATAGGAAATTTTCTTCTGAAAATTATTTCTTTTTGATGTATGTCATAACATTATCATGCATTATGTTATTTCCTTAAAATTAAGGACAAATGGCAGTTATCATCAAGTGGTATACCAAATGACATCCTAGGTGGATGGTCAATATCCACAAGATGCCTAGATAAATATGCATGAACCCTAGGTTAGGAAAAACCAAAATTAACATCTCACAAAGACCTATAAGATGACTTGTATGTGTTTTATGCACAATAGATATAAGTGAGATGTTAGGAAGACGAACAAAACTCAACATGCTGAGTTAGTGCATTTCCTTGAGTTTTAAGTTCATCAAAACACATAGTTATGTGTTTTCCCATCATTGGGAAAGCTAATGTACAAGTCATGTGCATTAAGCCCAAGGAACATGGTGGGATATTGGTTTTGAAAATATTTTAAAAATACTTTTGGAAAACCTTGGTGAAGGCTATCTTTTGATAGTAATCATCATTGAATAGTTAGACACAAACCTGAAGAAAACACTAAAGTTTTTGCAAGTTTTCAAGTTTGTGTAAATCTTTGAAAATATGATGTATTTTCATAGAAAACTATTTTTCCATGATAAATTATACCCTAAATAATGTCTACACAAATTTTTACGATTTTTAGAATTTTGTAGAATTTTCTAGGGGTTTCTGAAATTGGCTGAAATTGAATTTCAGCAATTTCAGGCCTCCAATCGATCAGTGGATCGATTGGAGTGCCTCAATCGATCAGCCGATCGATTGAGAATTCTCGTGACAGAAGCCTTCTGGATCGATCGACCGATCGATCCAGGAAGAATCGATCGGTGGATCGATTCAGAAGGTTCAATCGATTGTAACCCAACTCCAATCGATTGAAGATGCTGATTTTGGCTGGGAAAGCTTATTTTCAGCATTTTGAACCTATTTTAGTCTAGGTAACCATTCCTAACCCCTCAAAATACATTTGTATACATAAAAAGGGTGTTTTCGTGTGGAAAACAAGGATGGATTGGTTAAGAAAGGCTAAGTTGAAGTTTAGGTTGAGGTTTGTTTAAAATTTTGAATATTTGAACCTCAAAGCTTCTAAATTTGAGTTTCCTAAAGGATTAGGGATTCCAAGTCATTGTTGGTGCAATGACATAAGTTACCACCATGTCTTTAGGGGGAGGGACTCTTTAAAGACATGAAAATTATTTTTCATGAACCTTGGAAGGTGGTTAACCTTCCGTTAAGTGGATAATGCTCAAGGATGGGCATTTGCCTACATTGAGAAAGAATGTAGGGTTAAGGATAAATGAAGAGTATGGGACCTTCATTTTGGTCATTAGACCATGTTAATGCTCCAGAGCGGGCATTATTTGAAAATGAAGGGAATGGGTCCTTCATTATCGTGTTGATCACAACGAGTGAAGTTGTGAACAACGATGAGCAACTCTTCAGGGGGAGAGTTTTTCAACAATGGGGCATTTGTTGAAGTGTGCCCAAAATTGAGGCACGGGTTGATGTGTGCTCAAAGATGGGTTGATGTGTGCCAATAGAGGAAGAATATGTGGTTTAAGTTAGGCCTTCATTACCTATGGGGAAGGTCATAGGGGGAGAATGAAGAGAACCAACATTTATACTTTGGCATGAATGGAGTTAAGGCTACGGGATTAGCTTAACTCAGAATGGTCCAAACTTAAAGGTATTGTCAAACATCAAAAAAGGGGAGATTGTTGGTGCAATATCCCTTAGGTCAAGGTTGACTGGTTTGACCAAGCTTGAGTCTTGGTCATAGTTTCGATGTTTGACAATACATGTAGACACATGGACAATGCAGGTGCAGTTGTTCATATGGGGAGATTCTGATCAAAGACTGATCAGTGTGATTGAAGAAGAGTCAAGTAGGTATACTTGACTGGAAGGAAACCCTGGTGAGTGAAGCCAGGTGAAAGTCCTAGTGAGTGAAGCTAGGCAGATGGAAATCCTGGTGAGTGAAGCCAGGTGAAAGTCCTAGTGAGTGAAGCTAGGCGGTATGGAAGTCCTGGTGAGTGAAGCCAGGCAGAAGGAAAATCCTGGTGAGTGAAGCCAGGTGAAAGACCTAGTGAGTGAAGCTAGGCAGATTGAAAACCCTAGTGAGTGAAGCTAGGTGAAAGTCCAAGTAGGTCAAGAGAGTGATCGGATACTTGGCATGAAAGAAAAGCCCAAGTGGGTCAAAGGGATTGACCGGACACTTGGTGAGGGAGTTCTAGCAGGTCAAGGGAGTGACTAGATGCTAGGCATGACGTACCAACAGGTTAAGGTTGACCAGATGTTGGTTTGGGAGGTTTGGGACTTGGTTTTGGGTAAAAACCAAGTGCTGGATCGATAAGTGGATCGATCCAGGCTCTGGATCGATCAGTGGATCGATCCAGACCTTTCCCAGCGAACAGAAAGCCTCTGAATCGATCAGTGGATCGATCTAGAGGTCCCAATCGATCAGTGGATCGATTGGGACGCTGCTCCTTCGCGCGATAAACGCTGGATCGATCCAGGCATTTTTCCAGAGCACAGAGGCGCTCTGGATCGATCCGTGGATCGATCCAAAGCCTCCCCGATCGATTGGGAATAATCGAATCGATTGGGACCCGACCGTTGCGTCGTATTTGAGCCGCAGGCGAGCGTTGTCTTCGGCATCTCTTCACCGATTCATTCCAGAATCATCACAGCTCCTCCCCAGCACTCTCTAAGCTCCTCACCGCCAGTTCTTGAAGGTTCTTGGAGGTTCATCAAAGTCAAGAGGCGAGTTGCAACGAGAAGAAGAAGAAGCTAGGGTTTTTACTGCATCTCTTGTAAGCTTTTGCTTATTCTTTACTACCCTTTCTTCTACTTGTATTGAGAGTCTTGTAGGGCTTCTCCGCTTTCGGTAGTTACCGAAAAGGAGTGTTTATTAGTGGAGGTGTGTGTATGTGCGTGGATCCTTGGACTAGCCACCTCTTGTGAGGTGGATACCAAGTAAAATCCTATTGTTAGCATTGTTGTAGTTTGTTTCTTTGTATTCCACTGCGCATCACTTTGAAGAAACAAGCAACGAAGCACGACGAGCACACGCGAAGCTATTCACCCCCCCCCCCCCCCCCTCTAGCTACTTTTGGTCCTAACATAGAGGACCTGATCCCTGGGTAGCCAAATACTGAGTGTTGGTGAGTGAAGCCAGGTGGAAAACCCCTAGAGGGCGGTAACCTTAGGTTCTGGTAAGTGAAGTCAGATGGTGAAAATCCTAAGGGGAGACAACCTTAGGTAGCGAGAAGTCTTGGAGGAGTGAACTCCAAGCAAGGTTGATCGATCTTGGTGATTCTAAGTTTAGTTTTACTATAGTATTATGTATTACTATTATTACTGTTGGCTAATGTCGTATTGCAGAAAAAATCTTAGCGGATCAGGCGATCAGATACTGAGCAGACAAAGTCCAAACAGGTCTGGAAGACCAATGTTTAGCAGGTAAGTTGAGGTAACAACTGGAGGAGTGACAGTGAGGTCGTATTCCTGAAAGGAACAACCTAAGGTCGCTGATCCAACTGAAGAAACTGAGAAGGTTTCCAAGTTGAAATCAAGACAGTTGAACTGTCTATTATTATTACTCATGATTTTTTATTATTGTACTAATCCCTATTTTGCAAGATTATTGTCTAACACTGTTTTGCAGGCTCAACCTGATCGATCGCCCGAACCCGATGATCGGTCAATCGAACAAGGTCAACTCAGAGCAGATATCAGTTCAAACCCAAATAGATCAGGGTCTGATCAAAGCTTGATCGGTCGACCGAACCCTGATGACTCAACATAGTTCAGATCGAGCATAAGCAAAGAATGAAAGTTTGCTGATTGGTCGACCGAACACATGGATCGGTCTACCGAACGATCATCACATTAAAAGTGCAGTAAGTGCGAATCTCGGCAAATCTCAACGAACAAGGAAGGATCATGTTCAATCAATCGAAAAGAAAGATCAGTCAATCGAACCTTTAATGGTCATTAAATGACGAAGATCGAATCAACATTAGATCTCAGCAAAGATGGAAGGGAGCTGGTTCGGTCCACCAAACGTAAGGATCGGTCAACCGAATGTTAATGACTCTTATAAAAGTGAGCTCAAGATCCGAGGTTGCGTAACAAAGTAACGAAGAAAAGTAATCTAATCGGTTCGAAGTTCATCTCTGCGTAAGCTACTCGTGCTACAAGTCTTTTACACATCTTTAAGCAAGCTACTCCATCCGGCCGATCGAGCTTCATCTTCTACTATTGTCGGTATAATTATTTAAAGCTTGCATTGTATTTGATTTAAAAGGAGATCGCAATTTGTTACTATCTTCTATTTGCATTTGTACGATCTGCTTCTTTCCGAGGATTTCGGAAAGAAGGGTTTTAGTGGATTGCGAGTCTTTTACTTCCCGCTGCATATTCTGATTGTCTTTAAAATACGAAAAGAAAAGTTTTTTTAAGAGTGCGATATTCACCCCCCTTCTATCGCACTCGTTCGATCCTACACAATCTCCCTCTTGTTGATGTGAGCAACCCAAGTTAAGTTAAGGTAAACTAACATAAAGTAAAAGCAATAAATTTACAGTAAAAGTACAAAAATTGAAAAATGTTTAATTTACCTCCCCCTAGACTTAGGGGGTGTTTGGTTCTTTCCTAGGAATAAGAATCAAAATGGGAATCATTGTATTGTGGAATGAGAATGAGTATGAGTATGAATATTACTCTTAAAAGTAATGTTTGGTTAGTTGCATATTTTCTATCAGAATAAATCAAAATTTTCTTTTTTACCCTTAAAGAAAAATAAGAGAAAAAATTATATGTGAGAGAAAGATGAATGTGAGAGAAAAATATGATGAAAGAGAATGATTGAGAGAGAAAGTATGAAGAGAGAGAGAAAAAAAAAGAGTGTGATAGGAGAGAGAGCATGATGAGAGAAGATGAGAGAGGAAATATGATGTGAGATAAAGTATGATGGGAGAGGATGAAGAGAGAGAAAATGTAATGAGAACAAATGAGGAGTGAGAGTGTTGTGAGAGAGATTGAGGAGAGAGAAAGTACGATGAGAGAGAACATATGATGAAAGAGAAAGTGTGATGAGAAAAAAAAAGAACAATGAGTGTGATGGAAGAAATTGAGGAGAGAGAAAGTATGATGAGAGAGCAAGTATGATGAGAGAGAAAGTGTGTTGAGGAAACAAAAAGGAGGGAGTGTGACAAGAGAGATTGAGGAGAGAGAAAGTGTTATGAGAGCGAAAGTGTGATGAGAAAAAAAAAAAAAGATAGTGTGATGGGAGAGATTGAGGAGAGAGAAAGTATGATGAGAAAAAAAAAAGGAAGAGAGTGCGATGGAAGAGATTGAGGAGGGAGAAAATATGATGAGAGAGAAAGTGTAATGAGAAAAAAGAGGAAAGAGAGTGTCATAGGAGAGACTAAGGAGAGAGAAAATGTGTGATAAAATGATGAGAGCGAAAATATAATGAGAGAGAAAATATGATGTGAGAGAACAAGGAGAGAGAAAATGTGTGATAAAATGATGAGAGCGAAAATATAATGAGAGAGAAAATATGATGTGAGAGAACAAGGAGAGAGAAGTGATATGAAAGAAAAAATAAATAATATATTTTGATATTTGATATTAAAGGAGAAAATTTTAGTTTTAGGTCAAGAGTATTTTTGGAATAAGGAAAAATTTTGATTGATGAAAATAGGGTAATGGCTCATTGAAGGGGAGGTACATGGGAATGAGTTATTACCCAATTTCAAGGATTCATTTCCTTATTTGTATTCCTATTCCTATAATCCAAACATTAACAATGACAATCAATGATTCTCATTCTCATTCCCCACTCCTATTCCCCTAAACCAAACACCCCCTTAGTATTCCCTTCTCCCCTTTGATTACATAAAAATGGGGTACCGATAGAAACATAAGGGTAAATTTTTCAAAAAAAAATAAAAAAGTTTTTAGTTAAAAAAAAAATGATTTCCAACATTTTTAAAAACTTATCAAGTTTTTGAAAACTTTGAAACTTTTGAAAATTATTTTGATATCACTTAAAAAAAATTGTAATAAATTTAGAAACTTTAAGTTTTATAAAAAAAAAATCTAAGTAAAATTTTCTAAGAATAAAAAAATTTCTAAGTTAAAACATTGCAAAATGTTTGAATAACTATTTAAAGTATTATTTAATTATAATTAAATGTTTTATCAGTTAGTCAATTAAACATTTTATTTCATTAATTGTCTTCCAGACTGTAACGAGACACTATGTCTTCTTGGTTATTGTAGCAACAACTATTTTCTAGACCAAGCTCTTAAGGAAATTCAAACATTTAATTTTCTTGTTGAGAGCGCAAAACTTAATTAAAGTTTAATTTATACAAGATTTGAGAACCCAATACAGGTTCCTTCCAACTGGATTAATTAAAAATTTCTTTGGCTCATATTTTCTAGATAGTTTTCTGATTTGGCCCTTATGAAATCTAAGATACAAGCTTAGTCTATTATAATTTTAGGTTTTAACATTTAAGCATGCACGATTTGTCAAGTCTTCTACTTGTACTTTCAATTTATCATTTTTTATTTTTAATTTATCACAATCTTCTACTCGAGAAGATTTATTTAAGATAAATTTTAATTCATTGTTTTCTTTTTATAGCATGCAACATGTTTTTGATAGCAATTTAACAAATTTGAACATTTGATCAGGTGGAAGATATCGTACCTGACTCACCTGGTCGATCTATTATCCGTAACTCCCCCTGAACTACTGTTTTCTTCCAAAGACTCTCCCCCTTCATCGATTCTCATCTGGGATGAGCTTTCTGTGTCCTCAGGAAAGATTTCGGCTATAAAGGTTATCTCGGTAATTTCCTCGGTCTCGAATTCTTCTGACGACGACTCGGTGTCCATCGAGGAGTTGGTTTCGGCTTCAATTGGTTCTTCGTAGAGCTTCAAGAACTTTTCTCAACGTTCTTTCACACTTTGGTAATTGCCAATTTTGTCGAGATTCTCCATCGATAGTACGTTTATTAAATGATATTCAACCTTACCATTTGACGTAAAGTTGTCACGCTACTTTTTGGTTGAGAGGTGTTTTTCAATTTCTTATCCGTTTGTGTTTTTTAGTGCTTTATAACCATATTTTATTATTAATAAAATATTAAAATCTGATTTAAGAAATATCTCCATCCGACATTTCCAAAAAGCAAACTCCCCCTTAAATATAGTGGGTAGATGTTAGCTCTGACCATCGTCTTATTTCGATCGACGGTTAGTCCTCCTGAAGCGCCATTGCTCTAATACTACTTATTAGGACCCTTGGCGGCCAACTGGGGGGGGGGAGAGGTGAATAGTCCCTGCACAAAAAACAAACAAAAATATCTTCCTTAGCTTATAACTTAAACAAATATTTGCATAAGAATAAATAAAAGACTAAAAAGAAGAGGCATCGAGAATTTACTTGGTTACAATCGGGGAGGTTGTTAATCCAAGGAAGTTGAAGCGCACTAAGAATCTCCTTTAGGTGAAGAAGCCTCTTACAACATTCAAGATTCACAAAGTAAAGCTAAACTCTAACAAACTCAAGTACAAGTGTTGTGTCAAATTATTCTGCGTTGTTGTAAATCTTTAGGAGCAAGACTGCTTATATAACCTTGTTCGGGGCACCTGGAAGCGTTCCAGGTGCCTAGAATGAGATAAAACCTTATCCCCGATGTGTCGGTCAAAGTCCACGTTGATCTTGATAAAACTTGGGTTACGGGCGCCTCGAAGGGGAAAGTCAACATTTTGTTGACTTTCTCTCCGAGCCTCCAACTTCGGCTCCGCTTGTTTCGGTCCGGGTCTTCCGCTCCGACTCCGCTTGCTTGGGTGATATCGACCATCTGAAATAGAGTTCACCCGAACCCAACTTCCAACCTTCTCCTCGAGCAAACTTCCACTCAGGCTTCTTGTCCTCGGAAACATCGCGCGTCTCTTTCTCGTCCGTTCGTGTACTCTTCTATAACACTTCGTCCCTCAGACGCACTGAGCCCCGTCGGCTCTCTTCCATGCCGTCCTTCTAGCTAGCTACGTATTTTGCTCGACATCCTGTGCTCCTAAGTTTCTGCATACTTAGACATAGAATTAAACACAACATAACCTAACTTAGTTTGCTTGATCATATCAAAATTATCTTGGGGTACCAACAGGTTTGACTCTACAAAAATTTCCTATTAACTATCAGAATAAATCAAGAAGCTCTTGCAACAAGTTATCCATCAATCTAGTATTCTTAGGTTAATCATCTATTAAGAAAAAATTATTTATTAATTTATCAAAACTGTGATTCAATTTTTAGATATCTAAAAAATTAAAAAGACGTTCTGTCGTTGTACTATTGCTACAGGATGATAAAGAAATATTATTTAAAGATGGAGTGAAATATTATTTAAGGATGGAGTGAAAAGACTAACCTAGGAGAAAGGTACGATTGCATAGAATTTTAATTTTTTTTAAGTACCGTGTCATGAAGAAGATATTAGTAATATCTCTCTCCTAGGCGGTGAATCTTACTCCCCAGACATAGCTGAGTTAACTATTAGGTAGTAGATTTGTCATCATATAGCAAGGGTCGAATTGTGGAAACCGTGAAATATCCTCCCACCTAGTAGTCTATTTGGTACTGATTTACCATATTTCATTTAGCCACGGGATTTATCATGAGAGGTGCTAAGAATGAGCTCATCATCTTTTGTTATCATAAAGGATTGAATCTCATCCTAAAGATAAAAGAAAAATTTATTAAATTAAAAATTTAGGATTTAAAATTTAAGATTCAAATAGTTAGTTTTTAGGTACTAATTTCTCAACCAGACCCTTATTTGAATAGTTAATTTTAAAATTAATTTACCATAATATAGAGCCACAATATAAAAACTACTAAAATAACACAAAATGGTACTTGGATGGACTAATTTGAAAAAAAAACAACACAACAACTTTGTTCTGATTGAGTTGATTGATTGATCCTACTTTGACCAACTCCAAATAATTAATAAATTCCTGTAAAAAAAAAAAAGGCCAGTCCCCACAATATTGTAGACAACTCAATCGGATATTGAATATCTTGCAAGTTTAGACTATCGAATAAATTAGGTGTTTAATGGGTCATGGCCAACAAGGTTTTGGTGAGTTACAGAGGTTTTAGGGTTGGAGCTCAATGATAGGGACAACTCGGAACACTTAACAAATGTATAAATGTCGTAGACAACACTCTTAACCACCGTCAAGCACCGAATGCCATTAGTCCTCACACTTTACAACCCTAATTATATTTATACCCTAAGACATTTGCATCTTGATTAATTACAATCATAGTTATACAATAAGAGTCTCTTCAATATATTTATTAATTAAACTTTTTTTAATACATATTAAAAATGGAATAGCGGACCCAGTAGATAGGTGTTT
Organism: Zingiber officinale; assembly: GCF_018446385.1. Taxonomy (NCBI): domain Eukaryota; kingdom Viridiplantae; phylum Streptophyta; class Magnoliopsida; order Zingiberales; family Zingiberaceae; genus Zingiber; species Zingiber officinale. Next base: position 138,290,646 of record NC_055993.1, read on the forward strand.
GAAATCAGTAGGGATCCTCTGGTCCACAAATTGTGGATCAGGAGATGATCCACTGATGAGGACCTTTGATTTGGATGGACCCCACCTATTTAAAGATGAGATTCATCTAAATTAATAGTCCTCATGTAATGGATCATCCCCTGATCTACAATTTACGGACTAGAGAATCTGTGCTTATTTGAAATACTTAGATCACCTATCATAGTTTTAAAATTTCTAAATTATATACTTATTTCTTATTTTACCCCATCCAAATTAATTTGATTGAAAAAAAATCAATAATTGATTTTTTCCAATCAAATTGATTTATTTATGTGTTCAAAAAAATCATAGCCGATTTCGATAAAAATCGGCTGATGAACCTAAAAATTTCGAAATAATATGAGTTCCCATGTGCTCGTCTATTTTTATTTTGAAAAATGATATCAAATATTAATTTGACTAATATATTAAGAGCAGTATATTTTTTAAATACGAATGTGTTTGGAAAATTAATTTATATTAAAAAAATCATTGTTTTCAATATATTTAGTCAAACTGATATTTGATAACATTTTTATAATAAGTAAAACTAGACGAACACATAGGAACTGATTTCATGTCATTCCGATGTCTTTAAGTCCATAAGCCGGTTTCGACCAAAATTGATTGATTGATTGATATACCTAAAGATTTTGGAATGTCATGAAACTTATTTTTTATGTGTTCGTCTAATTATCTTGTTTATAAAAAATACTATAAAATATTATTTTGACTAATATATTGAGCTTGGTAATTTTTTAAATACAAATATATCTGAAAAATTAATTTGTGTTTAGAAAATTATTACGGATTGATAATATTTTTATAATTAAGAGAATTAGATGAATATATAAAAAATTAATTTTATATTATTTTAAAATTTCTACTTTCACCAATCAATTTTCATCGAAAATAAATTTTATAATAAAAAAATAAATTTGACCGGAAAAAAAATAATTAATTTGAGGACGGAAGTGAAATGGAAACATTGATAATTTTAAAATTATGATAAATAATTTTAAAAACTTTCTCACAGGTTCAGTAATCTGAAAATGAAATTAAACGAAAAGGTCTCTCTTCTTTGAAAATTAGAAGCTCACTCTGCTCTTGATTTTATTATTAAAAAAATTACAGATGGCGCATAAGATTCCCTTGAAATCATCATAACCGTTACAAATTTTCTCTTTTTTTTTCTGATAATTTAAAAACAATTATTTATTTATTTATTTTCTCTCCAAAATGATGCGACCACCGAAACGCTCGTCAAAGCTGTCCAACGGACACTTACAGTCTGGTCTCTTCTTTATACGTGTATAAAAAACTCTCTGCCTCACCTCCGTCTTCCCCACGCTTCCCATTTCCTCCACTCCACGTCTTGCTTTCATCTCTCTGCTCTCCGCTTCGGAGCTTGGAGCACCGCCCTATGGCCCAGGAGACCAGAGCCGAGTCGCCGGAGGCGACAGTGGCCGCCGTGGAGGTCGTCGTCGCTGAGGTGATGGCGTCGGAGAAGGAGGTGGTCGGTGAGCAGCCGGTATCGGTGGCTGAGCCTGCCTCTGAGGTGGTGAAGCCAGTAAAGAACTCGGCTTTGGAGGTCGCTCTTGCCGCGGAGAAAGCGGCCGAGGTGGAGGAGAAGAAGGCGGCGGCGGCGGAGGAGGTTAAGGCGGAAGGGATGCTGCAAGCTGTCTCCTTTAAGGAGGAGAGTAACCTTGTTTCGGAGCTCGAAGATCCTGAGAAGAAGGCGCTGGAGGAGCTCAAGCTGCTCGTCCAGGCTGCGCTCGCGAATAGCGAGTTCAGCCCTCCGGCTCCCGCCAAGGAGAAGGAGGCGAAGGCGGAAGGCGACGCTGCTTCTGTTCCTGAGGAGGATCCCCTGAAGACTGTGGCGGCGGAGGAGGGTAAAGTCGAAGGAGACTCTGAGAAAGAGACCGCCGCAAAGGCTGTAGCGGCAGAGGAGGCTGAAGCAGGGGGCGAATCTGCTCCTGCGCCTGGGGAGGAGGTCCCGAAAGATGTGGTGGCGGAGGCGGTCAAAACTGAGGGCGGACCCTCGGCCTCAGCAGAAGAGCCCCCGAAGGCCGTAGCAACAGAGGAGCCTCTGAAGTCTGTTGCGGTGGAGGAGCCGACCGCACCGACCGTGGAAGAAAAACAGAAGCCTCCGGAAGCAGAAGAGAAGTCGGATGACGACGGTGCTAAAACCGTCGAGGCCATAGAGGAAACCGTCGTTCCCATTTCTGCTCCTCCGTTCGCCGAGACCGAAACGCCGGCAGCAGAAGCTCCAAGGGAGGAGAAGGAAGAGGAAAAAGTCTCACCGCCTTCGCCAGAGAAAGTCATCATCTGGGGAGTGCCACTCCTCGCCGACGAGAGGAGCGACACTGTCCTCCTTAAGTTCCTCCGCGCCAGGGACTTCAAGGTGAAGGAAGCCATGGCCATGCTCAAGAACGCCGTACTCTGGCGGAAGGAGTTTGGCATCGAGGCGCTCCTCGAAGAGGATCTCGGCGTCCCCGAGTTGGAGAAGGTGGTGTTCATGCACGGCGTCGACAAAGTGAACCACCCCGTCTGCTACAACGTGTATGGCGAGTTCCAAAACAAGGAGCTTTACGCCGCCGCCTTCGCCGACAAGGAGAAGAGGCACAGGTTCTTGAGGTGGAGAATTCAGTACTTGGAGAAGGGCATAAGGAACTCACTGGACTTCAATCCAGAAGGCGTTTCCACCATGGTCCAGGTCACCGACCTCAAGAACTCAATCGGCCTCGCGAAGAAGGAGCTCCGCCAAGCTCTCGACTTGCTCCAAGATAACTACCCCGAGTTCGCCGCCAAACAGGTAACTTCCATTCCTCACTACCATTTCCTAATCAAAATCAAAATTTTGAAACACCATAATCATCTCTGGTTCGGTAGGTGTTCATCAACGTCCCATGGTGGTACCTGGCTTTCAACAGGATGATCAGTCCATTCTTTACACAAAGAACAAAGAGCAAGTTTGTTTTCGCAGGGCCATCTAAATCAGCTGAGACCCTCTTCAAGTCAGTAGATTTCTTCATCTTATTAAGCAAAATTTGAAGTTTAATCTGATAATTTTCTCTATTCTGCAACTGGATCATACAGATACATCGCTCCTGAGCAAGTTCCTGTTCAGTTTGGAGGCCTGAGCAAGGAGAATGACCCAGATTTCAGCACTGCTGATTCTGTTACAGAGGTCGCCATTAAGCCATCAACCAAGCATGTCATCCAAATTCCAGTCAGTGAGGTAATTAAATGATACACCAATTCGGCTAATGCTATACCGATTCTGATCGCTTTGGTGCTTCCTTACAGTCGAGCACCATTGCTTGGGAGCTCCGAGTTCTCGGCTCCGACGTGACTTACCGCGCTGAATTCGTGCCCGAGGCGGAGGATGGATACACGATCATCGTTCAGAAGGCGCGGAAGTTGATCGCGACCGACGAGCCAGTGGTGAAGGGCAGTTTCAAAATCGGCGAGGCCGGCAAAGTGGTTCTCACTGTGGACAACAACACCTCCAAGAAGAAGAAACTACTCTACAGGTACAAGACCAAGAGCTCTGCGGATTGCTCTTAAATCAAGCAACCGTAAACTGAACGTGATGAACGAAATCACATCTACTGTTTACCTTATTATTGTTCTCAGTTTTATCTTCAAGTAATTAGTCTGTATGGTGTTTGTTGACTTGCTGAAGTCGGGAATTCATTTGTGGGTGTAAATTGAATTTTGTATACGTTCTTCTGTCTATCAATTTGATTGCTTTTTGTTACTACATTGAGAACACACGACCGAGTCATTCAATTCTCACTCCACACTATCAATTTGATTGCTTCTGTCTATGAACATTGTCGATTTGCTCAAGAACAGAGAGGTCTGAGTCTCAGTGTTTTGGTGCAGAAGTTGAGCCGTGAAATGAGCAAAACCACTTGGTGCTTGTGCATATGATGATATGCTTTAGCCCCCACGGGGACTTGAGCTTCCACCAACACCTTCAAAGTGGGTGGTGAATAATTGGCCATCCGTAGAATTGGACAAAGTGCACGCGTGTCCCATGTTTTTGGCCTTCGGTTCAGTGTGCGTTTCAGTCAGGTCACTGTGCGTGTCAGTGCCAGAAGGTCAACAATTTTTATTTTATACCTATGCTCAGGACCTCTGTCTATTTTATTTTATTTAATAAAAATTAAAAATAATTGAAAATGGAAAATGAATCCTGCTCTTATGTTTTTAATAAAAAAAAAATTGTTTTTTTAATTTTTTTTATAGTCATTTAAGTCAGACTTCATACGTAGGCCAATTGGACCCAACATAACTCAAATGTAGATCCGATACAGATCGGATCGGGCAGATTTCTGGCATCCAGGCCCGATTGCACATAACTGAGGACGTTGGCACCTGTCGGACAAAACCTAACCTAATTACCCCGCTCACACTGCTTCTGTTTCGTCCCAAACAAACACCGACTCCACCACCACCACCACCACCACCACCGCCGCCTCCTTCCTTCAGCACCTTCCTTCAGCACCTCCTCCTCGTCTCGATCAACCGAATCCCCGTCGCGGTTTCCTGGAGAAGCCTTTCCCACCTCACTCTTCGCCTCTAATTTGTACGTTTCTTCTTCTAATTCTGCTTGTTTTTGACAGTTTTCGATGGCTCCTTGAGATTGTTTTGCTTTAGCTTATTGGCCATATAGAGATCGTTTGATTTTTGTTTTCTTTCCACGAGTTGTTCTTCTTAGTTATGATAATGTTTGCATCCTTCCTTGATTTGTTTGCTTCGTGCTACTTGTTCATTTTACAGGTTCCAGCCCTCTAAACCCTAATATTTCACGCGTCCGGACTCGAGCATCGCAGCAGACGCAGCCTCTTCGCTAAAGATGCTCTCCCGCTCTGCCTCTCTTCGCCAGCCTCTTCGCTTCCTTGTTCTCACTGCTGTAGCTTCCTTCCACCCTCGCTGCATCTCCTCTCCGCCTCCGCCTCCACCTCCGCCTCTGTCTTTTCCTCGTCTCCCCTCTCCTCTGTTCCCTCCGTCCAATTCCGCTTCCTTTCAATACTCTAAGGCATTCTCTAGCGGGAGTCGCGATGATGGCGGCGACTGGAAATTAACCCCCGAGGAGGACGAGGGTGGTTTCGTTTTTCCGGACGAGGGCGACCTTGCAGGGATTTCTGATGACGCCCCGAGACCCTCCGGAACAGAGGCGATCAACGCTGTAGCCGGAATCATGGATCAGTGGGAAAAGGGCTCCGGGACAGTTGATAAAGGGGATATTTTTGATGGCCTCGATGGAGAGACTCTGGCTAACGAGAACGGGCTTGGAGGATTAGGCGTGGAGGAATGGGAGACGGCTGAGGGATACAAGCCATGGTCATTGGGCGACGATGATGAAAAATTGAGCCTGTTCAACGATGGCGATGGAGGGGTAGTCAACGGTGGCGTTGATGATTTAGGGAAGTCTAGTGATGAGCAGAAGCAGCAACTTGAGATGCGAGAGAAAGAGCTGTTAGATATTCTGGAAGGTAAGACATCACAAAACAACGTAGCCCAAAGAATATCTATTTTTGTTCATCTCTCATCATCCTGGATTAGTTCTAAGCATGAAGAATTTTCTAGGTCTAGATTTTTGTTGATTTTTTCCTTCATTATGTTTGATAGTGCAAGGAGTAATAAACCATCTAACAAGCATGAGCATGTTCATTGTTGAAATATCATCATCAGCACTCTAATTATCATGATATGATAATATTTTCCTATTATGCATTGTAGTAGACTTGCTACCTGTTATGCGGAACAAGTAATATTATAACATAGAATATTTCTTATTTTTTGTTAACATACATATTTTTAATATCTAAAGTTTCTACCATTTGTAGAACAAATGTTTAAGTTAATCCTTACAATTACATAACTTAATGCTTAATAATCACAAGAATTAATCTTCTTTGGTGGAGAAAATAATAAACAAATCATCTTTAATTTCTTCATCATCAAATTAGTAGAACTAGTTTCACTTCCTTTTCCCCACATAGATTGCCTTCACAGGAGCTCATCTAACTTTCTTAAGTGCCCTAACTGCCTAAAGGGACCACATATCACATATGTGATGCAGTCCCTTGCCTAAAAGTTTTTGCCCTCGCATATGCAATTATCTAATCCTTTTTTAGAAACATTGTTGTTGGGCATATCCACTTTGTACTGCTCAGACCCCTATCCCTCTAAATATTTGCTACTCTAACCTATTTAAATACACATTTTGGATGATAAATGGGTACTTGAACTTGTTGGTACTCGTGGATACCTAACTTAGATGAGTAAAATATGCATTTATGTTCATCCTGAAGATATCCATAATTTTAAGCATAATCAGGATGTTTAAATCAAGCTTAAATGAGTTGGGTACCCACAATTCGATTATCAGGTACCCATTGCTATCTCTAGGTATGATAGAAAATATGAATCATGAATAATTTTTCAATTTTCAGCTTATATTGATTAAGCTCAATCATCTTAAAATATTTTCTACCTAAAGGTTCATTATCATCACTTTTATCATTTTTCTTTCTAATTAAATTTGTGACAAAGACTTCATAGACGTATGAATGTTGGCCTATATTCTTTAGCAACTTCAGATACAACTTTGGTTAAAATTTTGCGTCATACTACTATGGATATGAAATATAGATATGCATATGAGTTAGCCTTAATGTCCTTTTGATGTTATATACTAGATAATTTGTTGAAGAACATTATTTTAAAAGGCCTTCGCTATGTCACCTATATTGGGTGCATAAACTTATCTAGTGAGGGATTGCATGGCATCTACTTATGTCAGCCAAATCTGAAGATTCTTAAAGTTGAAATAGTTCGAGTTATAAATAATTAGGTTAACCAACTTAACGTTTTTATCTTCTATTCTTCTATCTATAGTACATCCCATCTCAATTGTGAGTTAGTATCTGAGTATGAGACTATTTGTTAAATATTTGTGATAAGCACGTTCAGATTGTGTCCTTTATGAAAGTGATGCTTCCTGGATGTTTTGCTATTTTTCCTACTTGTAAATCTTTTTACTATGAATTTCTACATTGTCATTTAACACCTTGGTTTTCCTAATTTTTTATGTCGTTTGAAGATATTGGGTTTCTTATTCTTCAACTATACTCCTACCCAATGTGTATTAGAAAGAGTGCTTTAAATTTCCATTGGCTCATTTTGCTCGCTTTGCTTCGAAATTCAAAATGGCAGGTCCGAAACATGCATTTGGAGATCTCACTGAAGCATCAGGGATCACAGATGATATGATTGATAGTTTGATTATATTGAAGGATGTAACGGGTGTTCCAGGATTACCTCCTCTTAAGGAAATACAAGAGGAAGCAATTGCAAAGATGAATGCAACATCAACAAGAACTGAAATTGAGCGTAAGAAACAAGAGGAGATTGCAAAATCTAGAGTTCGTCAGGTGGATGAAAAGGGTAGAGCATATGGAACAGGGAGAAGGAAATGCAGCGTAGCTCGTGTATGGATTAAACCCGGTGATGGGACGTTCATTGTAAATGACAAGCAGTTTGATGTTTATTTTCCCATTCTTGATCACCGAGCAGAACTTCTCAGACCTTTCACTGTCACAAAAACTCTCGGTCTCTGGGACGTAAATTGCACTGTTAAAGGGGGTGGAGTTTCTGGTAAGTAACACTCTGAGAATATGTGATCTAACATCGTGTCATGGTTATATCTTAAATTCACCATTTTGGTTTGAAAAATCTAGTTAAAACTAGAAAAATCATCTTGTTGGATTTTGATTTTCTTTTCCCCATTTGCATGATTGGAGGATTTGGTTAATTTTGTGAGACATGGTATTTGTATGCATGCATAGGATTTGATTCAGCTTGTCATATTCTCAGGTCAAGTTGGAGCCATCCGCTTGGGAATCAGCAGAGCATTGCAATGTTGGGAACCAGGCCTTCGACCTTACCTAAAAGCTGGTAACTGCCCCAACAACATACTGCCATAATACCACCTGGCCGATAACTATTACTGTATTACACTGATCCAATGTAGTTTTCAGAATTGTTTTCTGGACTGCTTCCTCATTCTGCTTATGAATCCTTTGTTGTCGATTGAGGCTCTGTAGGTATATACTTTCTTTCTGACTTCTCACATTGCTTGTGCGGTTTATGCAGCTGGTTATTTAACACGTGATCCACGCGTAGTTGAACGAAAGAAGCCTGGCAAAGCTAAAGCAAGGAAGAGCTTTCAATGGGTTAAACGGTAGAAGGTACTGTTTTTCAACTGTTTCAAATGCAATTATACACGATCCTGCTATTTATTTCGGACTATAGTGTTAATTTGGAGACACTCTCTCATTAGCAGGATTCTTTGCAGCCAACATTCATCTTCTACCAAATTCCGCCGCTTCTTATTTCTGTTTTGCTGTTCAAATATGACGACCTATGCGATGTGGCTCTCAGTTCACCCACACCTCTTCCATGCTTCGATAACTCGCAATGCACCATAAACTTGTAGTGATTAGGTTAAGCATGTTTTTTGCTCCAACCTTCTCTTCAATTTTCTGGTCTTTGTTTAATCATTCTGTACACATGCTTGCTTGTATTAGACTCTCATTGGGGTCTCTCTTAACAATAAATTATTAAGTGAATCATTTTTTTTTTTTTGGCATGACAGTCATAAAAAAAAACTATTTAGAGCAGTAATATTTCATCAACCATATTTAAGAAACAATTTGGAGCAGTCATATTTCATCAACCATATTTACCACTACAGCCTCAATGATGTCTGGCTGTGTTTGGTCGGAACTTGAACTCTATTTTGGCATTGGGATCAATCATGTCCTGCACAACATTTGCAAGCTCCAACATGGTGAAGTCTCCAGGGTTCCCTAGGTTGAATGGACCGGTGTGTTCTCCTTCCATCAACTTCACTAGTCCTCTGCCTATAATATTTCTCAGCTTAAAGGCCTACTCAGTAAAGCTTGTTGCACGAGATAATCCAAAGCTTGTTCCTTCATGTTGTGTCAGTTTTACACATCTAAACAGTAATGTCAGCATAATTTGACTGAGTATGATATAACACAGATGCTGACAACTACGTACACTGGGATCGGATCTTCTCACAGCCGTCACCAGCTACTTTCTCCGATCATAAACTGAAAACTTGAAAGTGTTGCCATTTTTAATTTCTCTTGAAATACAAGTTTTTTTTTCATGGACAATTGTTTACTTGCAAATTTTAATTACAGGGCCATGGAGAAAGCAGCAGTAGCAGTTCTGGAGGCTTGCGTAAAAGAGGCCTTTGTCCCATCTACACCATCCTTGGCTTAAATTTGATGAAGAAAGAACCTACTGATATGCCATTATAATTAATTGACTCTCGCCGACTGCTCATTGCTCAACCATTTATTAGTTATCTGTAGCTGCTGGAGTGCTTAATTTTCATGTTCTAGGTGAAGAATAGTTTCATATTAATTAACATCCACTGAATGATGTTATTCTTACTTAGCCTAATTATGATATGATAAATTTAAGTAATCATGTAGTTCTTAAATATGGTAACCGAGATATTATAGTATGTGGGCTGTTGTTCTATGACCATTTCTCCTCCTCCTTAATTTGTTGCTGCATGCAAGGGATTACAGGGGGAATGGTGGTAGTTTAATCTGATCAGTTTCAAGGTTGTGTTCTTATCTGTTAATTAATATTTTATAGATGTAATGATATATTTTGTAAGTAGTAGCTAGCGCCGGCTAGTTGATGACATGCGTGCCTGGTCTTGGAGAAGCTTTCGCTGATTCATTACTTAATTAGACTTAAAGTTGTTTGAGTTGATCTTTGCACATTTTGATTGATGATATATATAACAAGTTTGTATTCCATCTCCATCACCATCAACTAAATATGTAAATTGTTAGTTTCCTTGACAAATACATGCTTCTATGCGTAATACCTTAATTAATTTGATTTGTCATTATAGAAAGAGAATAAATAAATAAATGAATGTTGAGATTTGGAATTTTTTTTTCAAGGGATAAGTTAAAAAATGAAGTGTGGGCAAAAAAATCAAGTTAAAGAATAAATTCTTTATTTCTTGTTTCCTTTAATAAATGGTGAGGAAATATAGATGTTTAGATATCGGCATTCATTTTTTTTTAAGTAAAAAAAAAAAAACAATGGTAGGAAATATGTTTTCCTATATGGTGATATGATTATGATAAAGTTTAGAATATAGGGAGAGTAGTTAGAAATATGTTTTCCTATATGTTTTCTTAATGAATTTATCAGTCATATTGAAAGCAGTTTGAAATTAATTTAGTAGGAGAATCACATCTCTTATCAGGAATTCAAATCAAAGCAGGATAAACTTGTAGCGATTAGGTTAGGCATGTTTTTTGCTCCAACGTTCTCTTCGATTTTCTGGTCTTTGTGAGAATTCTGTACACATGCTTGCTTGTATTAGACTCTCACTGAGGCCTCGCTTAACAATAAATTATTAAATGACCCATTTTTTTTTTTTGGCATGACAGTAAAAAAAGAATAAAAACAATGAGCAGTCATATTTCCTCAACCGTAAGTAATTTGGAGCAGTTGTATTTCATCAACCATATTTACCACTACAGTGTTAAAGCTTATTCAGCGGGCCTCTTTCTTGTTCCCTTATATTAATTTATAAATTCCAATTATAATATATTTAATTTGTAAGTGTTTCTTTATAAATATCTATAGATGTTAGTTTTTATTGTCTAAAAAATTCAGATTTGGAAAAAGAATGATTAGACATTAAAATAGTATAAGGTCGCAAATCTTGATACTATAATTGTTTGAATTCAGATTTTGTGAAGAAAAAAATTGATCCATCATCCATGTGGTAAGAACATGTTTGTTTATACTATAGGGATTTTAGCGGAGTAGAATTATGGATTTTATAAAATACTGTTAAAAGAATTTTATTTGTTTATCTAGCTCTTTCAGTTGATTAATTTAAGAGACGATCAATTTAGTCCCATAAAAATTTTTAAGTGGTCAGTAAGATAAATTCAGTATTATGGAGGAATTTCATTTAGTTATTATTTTAAGTTAGAAATTAATTTAAATCTACAGTGCATTACAATGGGGATTCAATTTTTAGATAGTTGATTAACCGAAAGACCCAACCGTTATACTATTGTCCTAGGGCAGGAGACAATGTGCTTTTTTTTATAGTTCAGATATCAAATTCTTCAAACCGACTAATTTTAAAGGTGACTAATTTAATCCCATCAAAATTTTTCACCGTCTATCAACATAAATTGAGAAGTGCATCAAAAGTCTATCTAAATAGTCAATATTTTTAAAATTAGAATCCTATTAAATTTTTATATTGTGTCACAGTTTAGATTAATCTCTTAGATATCTAATTAATCGTTGAAACAAAATAGATAATCCCAGTTAGCCTCATTGACTATCCCTAGGGTGACCAGCCCAGTCCCACGGAAGTTTTCCACCAGTCACTAGGTTAAATCGGGAAGTGCACGCGGCGGCCAATCTAGAAATTCAACATCCTTTGATTACGCTCCCTATTTGAAGGAAAAATTTCTACAAATACATTATAATTGAGGTTTAAATCACAGATAATAAGTATTATTGGAGAAATAACCTTATTGAATTTTCAGAAAATTGTTAGGAATTTTTTTGAATTTAAATGAAATATGATACGTTAATGGGGATAAAATGTGTTTGGACTATCTAGTGGGAGATGATTAATTTAATTAAAATTAACTGACCTAGGTATAAAAACAAGGTTTAATTCTTATTTCCTTCTTCCGATTTTCTTCTCCCGATTGCTTGTGTCCGAACCGCCGACTCCCTCTCACGATCTCCTTCCATCGCCTCTCGCCGTCGCCGGCGACCACCGAGCCCCGACGCCAATAGCTGTGAGGTTGATTACCACAGTTAGCCTCCGACGATCTCTGCCACCGCCCTTCGATGTCATCCCGTGCCCTAGCCATCTCCTCCACTGCCGCTCTCCCTCTCGCCATTGCCCAATGCCGCCGATAGCCCTGATCTCTCATTTCTCCACCCGATCGCGTCACCCTCTTCACTAGGACAACTAAGCAGCAACCAGTGTCGCACTCATCCGGGGCAGCTACCACTCTTCTCCTCGATTGGTTGCTGTCGTCGCAGGATTTCAGTCGCCGGTTATCGTCCAGAGGCTGCCTAATATCTGCTTCTACGACTCTTTGGCCACAAGATCCAGTGTCGGATCTCTCCTCTCCATCCGACGAGAAGCCGAACACTAGCCGGGCACCACGCTATGGTCTCTACTATTCCGACAAGACCAAGGGTTTGATTGAAGGTAAGATCTCTGGTTTAAGAGGATTATTGATCATTAATTAGCTTTAATTTCTAATGTAGAGTGTTCATTGTGGAATTGGGATGATTGGATTTGGTAGATCCATTTCTGTGTTGTTTGAGGCATTAGATTGACTGAGAAACAGATTTAATAGAGGGACAAATCAGATTTAATTGATGATTAATGGATTGGTTTATGCATAGATCTAATGCAATTTAATTGTGGAAGAATTATGGATATTCCAATATGGTTGTGATGGTTTATGGGTTGAGACTAGTCGGTTCTTATTGAGATGAATTATGTATGCTTGGTTCATGATAGATTGCCAGTTGATGAGATTATGATACGAAGATTTTAAAGGATTCATGGATTAGATTAATTGAAGTTGAGATTAGTATGCTGGTGGTTTGGATTGAGATCGTTTGGTTTTTGTTTTCTTTCCACGAGTTGTTCTTCTGGTTATGGTAATGTTTGCATCCTTCCTTGATTTGTTTGCTTTGTGCTACTTGTTCATTTGACAGGTTTCCTTGTCTCTGCTGAGCTTCTGTGAGATAAGATGGCGCTGCTTGCCATGAGAAGGTTAAGAAGATGGGCGCCATGTTACCCTAGAAATTTTGCTTTCTCCCACACACAAAAATCAAATTATGTGGATGTGACAATGAAATGGAAGAAGGACCCTTTCTTCGACAATGTTGACATTCTAATCAGGGCCAAGGAGCTCAAAGCCCTCATCTCCCTCAAAAACATAATTGCTAACGAGCCCACTGGCTGCATCCCAGTGTCCACCGTCTCCAAGCTTGACCGCATTCTGGAGATCTCTGGTCGGGTCGCAAGCTTTCTTAGGAAATACCCGGCTGTCTTTGAGGAATTCACTGGCCCACAGTACAACCATCCATGGTTCAAGCTGACCCAAGATGCTGCTGACCTTGATAGAAAGGAGCGTGAACTCTATGCTGCGCACCGGTTAGAGATCGTTGACAGATTGAGGAGGCTCATACTAATGTCGAGGGAGAAGAGACTGCCTCTGAGGATTGTACAGGGGATGCTATGGTACCTTGGATTACCTGAAGATTATCTTAAAAGTTCAAAAGAGATCCAAAATGGGTACTTTCAGATTGTCAGAATGCAAGATGGCGAACAAGGTTTGAGTGCATCGATTGGTCCCAATGAGGAGGTTATTTCGGTGCTCCAACGCAATGCAATGAAATTGAATGGAAATATTGGTTCACCACCATCAGTCATTAAGTTCCCTCTTTTCCCGTCTAAAGGCCTTCGCTTGAAGCAGAAAATTGAGATGTGGTTGGAGGAATTTCAGAAACTCCAGTATGTCTCCCCATACGAAGATTTTTCTACCTTGGATCCAAACAGTGATATTTCAGAGAAGCGCGTAGTTGGAGTTCTTCATGAGTTACTCTGTCTGTTTTTTGATAACTCTGCTGTGAGGCGGAAACTTCTTTGTCTCAAAAAGCACCTAGGATTACCTCAAAAGTTTCACAAGGCGTTTGAGCGCCATCCCCATGTCTTTTACCTCCTGTTAAAGAACAAGAGTTGCTTTGTTGTCCTTAAAGAAGCATATTGTGCTAACTCAGCCACTGTAATAGAAAGACACCCGCTTTTCAACGTGAGGAATGAGTATGTTAGGCTGATGCATAAGTCTGAGAATATTATGCGAAGCCGGAGGGGTCTAAAAGTTTGTGATGAAACTTCACATGGAAAACATGATGAAAGTCTAAGTTTATCAAATACTAAGCTCTGCTGCGCTGAAAGTGAGAAGATATCTGATCTGTTCGAAAGAGGGATCCAGAATAGTAAGGTATGTTCTGTAATAATTGAATTGAATCCAAAGCTTTGTTTCAGAACATGCTTATGTTGTGCATTTGTCTTCTATGAAATTATTAGTTCTTAATGATGCACTTTCCTTTCATATAAAGATATATCTTTACCAACCATTTATACAAGAAGTTTTGAATTCAAGATTATTGCATTCAATTTGATTATCATGGACTAGTACTCAAAGAAGTTAGCTCAAGGGAGAGATAAAATTTTTACTTCTCTAATAGTAAGGACAAACAAGATTTTGCATCAAGAGCCTTATATTGATGTATCTAATTGTATTTACATTAGACTATGACAAGTTATTCACTCCTTTTTCATGTTCCTCATGCTTTGAGAAACATTCAAGTTCAATAACATATAATGTCAATGAAATAATTCTCTCTCATCCAATCCTCTTGTAATCTAACAAGCAATTTAATTTAGCAAAAAAAAAAAGGCCTAGAAACAAACACTATCTACACTGAGATGATCAAATTATGTTTGAACATCAATTCAAGCTTGTATGGTGTTTGTTGACTTGCTGGAGTCGAATTCGGTTGTGGGTGTAAATTGAATTTTGCATATGTTCTTCTGTGTATCAGTTTGATTGCTGTGCATGTCAGTGCCATGAGAAGGTCAACAGTTTTTATTTTATACCGAGGCCCAGGACATCTGTCTATTTTATTTTATTTAATAAAAATTTAAAATAATTGAAAATGAAAAATAATTTTTTATTAAAGTAAAAAATTACTTTATATTTTCGATAAAAAGAAAAAGGAGATCATATTTAATACCTTTCTTTTATATTAGGATCCAGACCTTCGACCTTACCTAAAAGCTGGTAATTGCCCCAACAACATATTGCCATAATGCCACTTGGCCGATATCTATTAGACTGATCCAATGTAGTTTTCAGCATTGTATTCTGGACTGCTTCCTCATTCTGCTTATAAATCCTTTGTTGTAGATTGAGGCTCTGTAGGTATTTACTTTCTTTCTGACTACTCACATTGCTTGTGCGGTTTATGCAGCTGGTTATTTAACACATGATCCATGCGTAGTTGAAGGAAAGAAGCCTGGCAGAGCTAAAGCAAGGATGAGCTTTCAATGGGTTAAATGGTAGAAGGTACTGACTGTTTTTCAACAGTTTCAAATGCGATTATACATGATCCTGCTATTTATTTCAGACTATAGTGTTAATTTGGAGACACATTCTCTCATTAGCAGGATTCTTTTCAGCCAACATTCATCTTATACCGAATTCCGTGGCGTCTTGTTTTTGTTTTGCTGTTCAAATATGATGACCTATGCGATGTGGCTCTCAGTTCACCCACACCTCTTCCATGCTTTTATAACTTGCAATGCACCATAAACTTGTAGTGATTAGGTTAAGCATGTTTTTTGCTCTAATGTTTTCTTCAATTTTCTGGTCTTTGTTTAATCATTCTGTACACATGCTTGCTTGTATTAGACTCTCAATGGGATCTCTCTTGCAGTCATTAAAAAAAAACTATTTAGAGCAGTAATGTTTCATCAACCATATTTAACAAACAATTTGGAGCAGTCATATTTCTTCAACCATATTTACCACTACAGCCTCAGTGATGTCTGGCTGTGTTTGGTCGGAGCTCGAACTCTATTTTGGCATGGGGATCAATCATGTCTTGCACAACATTTGCATGCTCCAACATGGTGAAGTCTCCAGGGTTCCCTAGGTTGAATGGACTGGTGTGTTCTCCTTCCATCAACTTCACCATTCCCCCTCTACCTGTAATATTTCTCAGCTTAAAGGCCTACTCAGCAAAGCTTGTTGCACGAGATAATCCAAAGCTTGTTCCCTCATTTTGTGTCAGTTTTACACATCTAAACAAGAAGGTCAGCATAATTTGACTGAGTATGATTTACCACAGATTCTGACAACTCCGTACACTGGGATTGTATCTTCTCACAGCCGTCTCCAGCTACTTTCTCTGATCATAAACTGAAAATTTGAAAGTGTTGCCATTTTTAATTTCTCTGCAAATACAAGTTTCTTTTTTCATGGACAATTGTTTAGTTGCAAATTTTAATTACAGGGCCATGGAGAAATCAGCAGTAGCAGTACTGGAGACCTTCACCATCCTTGGCTTAAATTTGATGAAGGAAGAACCTACTGATATGCCATTATAATTAATTGACTCTGGCCGACTGCTCATTGCTCCACCATTTATTAGTTATCTGTAGCTGCTGGAGTGCTTAATTATCATGTTCTAGGTGAAGAATAGTTGCATATTAATTAACATCCACTGAATGATGTTATTCTTACTTAGCCTAATTATGAAATGATAAATTTAAGTAATCATGTAGTTCTTAAATATGGTAACTGAGATATTATAGTATGTGGGCTGTTGTGCTATGACCATTTCTTCTCCTTAATTCGTTGCCGCATGCAAGGGAGTACAGGGGGAATTGTTGTAGTTAAATCTGATCATTTTCAAGGTTGTGTTCTTATCTGTTAATTAATGTTTTGTAAGTAGTAGCTAGCCGCCGGCTAGTTGATGACATGCGTGCGTGATCTTGGAGAAGTTTGCTCTGACTTGTTAATTAATTAGAATTAAAGTTGTTTGTGTTGATCTTTGCACATTTTGATTGATGATATATAACAAGTTTATTTTCCATCTCCATCACCATCACCTAAATATGTAAATTGTTAGTTTCCTGGCCAAATCTATGCTTCTATGCGTACCACCTTAGTTAATTTGATTTTTTTTGCTCCAACGTTCTCTTTATTATTATTATTTTTTGACTTTGTTTAAGCATTTTGTACACATACTTGCTTGTATTAGACTCTCATTGGGGCCCACTTAACAATAAATTATTAAATGAACCATCGTTTTTTTGGCATGATAGTAAAAAAACAAAAACTCTTTAGAGCACTCATATTTCGTCAACCATATATAACAAATAATTTGGAGCAGTTGGATTTCATCAGCCATATTTAGGAAAGCTTATTCAGTGGCCCTCCTTTCTTGTTCCCTTATATTAATTTATAAATTTCAATTATAATATATTTAATTTTTAAGTGTTAATTTATAAATATCTACAGATGTAATTTTTATTGTTTAAAAAATTCAGATTTGGAGAAAGAATGATTAGACATTAAAATAATATAAGGTCACAAATCTAGATATACTATAATTGTTTGAATTCAGATTTTGTGAAGAAAAAAAATTGATCCATATGGTAAGAACATGTTTGTTTATATGATTGGGATTTTGTCGGAGTAAAATTATGGATTTTATAAAACCTGTGATAAGAACTAAGACTATGTTATAAAATTTTATAAAATTCTTGTCGTGCACTGCAGAAGAGTCCAACCATGCACCATTGCTTCAGGGCAGGAGACAATGTTTTTTTTTGGCAGTTCGGATATCAAGTTTTTTGAACCAACTAATCTTAAAGATGACGAGTTCAGTTCCATAGAAATTTTCTATTGACTATCAAGATAAAATCGAAAAACTCTCGCGGAAGCTCATCCAAGCGACCAACATTTCTAGAGCTGTTATCCCATTGAAATTTTTTTTTTACAATACGCCGCAACTAGGTTAGACCCTTAGATGCCAGATTAACAATTGGACCAGTGGCCACAAGACCATGTTTGATTCTTGCTCTTATGTTTTTAATAAAAATTTTATAAACATTTAAGTTAGACTTCATACGCGGGCCAATTGGGCTCGACATAACTCAAATACAGATCTGATACAGATTGGATTAGGTATATTTCTAGCATCCCAACCCGATTGCACAACTGAGGACGGTGGCGCCTGTAGGACAAAATCTAACCTAATTACCCCGCCCACATTGCTTCTGTTTCGTCCCAAACAAACACCAACTCCACCACACCACCACCTCCTCCCTTCAGCACCTCCTCCTCGTCCCGATTAACCGAATCCCAATGGTGGTTTCCTAGAGAAGTCTTTTCCACCTCACACTTCGCCTTCAATTTGTATGTTTCTTCTAATTCTACTTGTTTTTGACAATTTTCGATGGCCCACATTGCTTCTGTTTCGTCCCAAACAAACACCGACTCTACCACCACCATCACCTCCTCCCTTCAGCACCTCCTCCTTGTCCGGATCAACCGAATCCCAATTGCAGTTTTCTGGAGAAGCCTTTTCAACCTCACTCTTCGCCTCTAATTTGTATGTTTCTTCTAATTCTTCTTATTTTGGACAATTTTCGATGATCCATACTGCTTCTATTTCATCCCAAACAAAAACCGACTCCACCACCACCACCACCTCCTCTCCAGTCGCAATTTCTTGGAAAAGTCTTTCCCATCTCACTCTTCACTTCCAATTTGTATGTTTATTCTAATTTTGCTTGTTTTTGATAATTTTTGATGGCCCATATTGCTTCTGACATCGCAAACAAACACTGACTCCACCACCACCACCACCTCCTCCTCATCCCGATCAACCAAATCCCATTCGTGATTTCCTGGAGAAGCCTTTCCCACATCACTCTTCGCCTCCAATTTGTATGTTTCTTCTAATTCTGTTTGTTTTTGAGAATTTTCGATGACCCACACTACTTCCGTTTCATCCCAAACAAATACTGACTCCACCAACAGCTATTAGTATAAATCATGAAGTACTCGTGGAAGTCTATCCAAACAACTAACATTTCTAGAGTTGTTATCATACCGAAAATATTTTTTATAGTGGGTTACAGTTAGGATTAAACTCTTAGATATCTTATTAATTCGAGTCTGACCAGATGGTGTTTGATTCTTGCTGTGATGTTTTTAATACAAAATTTAGATTTTTTTTAAAAAAAATTATAAGCATTTAAGTCAGACTTCATAAGTGGGCCAACAGACCGGATCGAGCAGATTTTTGGCATCCCAGCCCGATTGCACACAACTGAGGAAGTTGGCCACTGTAGGTCAAAACCTAACCTAATTACCCCGCCCACACTGCTTCTGTTTCGTCCCAAACAAACACCGACTCCGCCACCACCACCACCGCCTCCTTCCTTCAACACCTCCACCTCGTCCTGATCAACCAAATCCCCGTCGCAATTTCTTGGAGAAGCCTTTCCCACCTCACTCTTCGCCTCCAATTTGTATGTTTCTTCTTCTAATTATGCCTGTTTTTGACAATTTTCGATGACTCTTTGATCATTGTGCTTTAACTTATTGGCCATATAGAGTTTACTATAGGGTCAACCCCCTCTAAGTCAGCTGGTGGTTTGGATTGAGATCGTTTGGTTTTTGTTTTCTTTTCACGAGTTGTTCTTCTAGTTATGGTCATCTTTACATCCTTCCTTGATTTGTTTGCTTTGTGCTACTTGTTCATTTGATAGGTTTCCTTGTCTCTGTTGAGCTTCTGTGAGACAAGTGACACTGCTTGCATGAGAAGGTTAAGAAGATGGTCGTCATGTTACCCCAGAAATTTGGCTTTCTCCCACAAACAAAAATCAAATTATGTGGATGTGATAATGAAATGGAAGAAGGACCCTTTCTTCGACACTGTTAACATTCTGATCAGGGCCAAGGAGCTCAAAACCCTCATCTCCCTCAAAAACATAATTGCTAACAAGCCCACTGGCTACATCCCAGTGTCCATCGTCTCCAAGCTTGACCGCATTTTTGAGATCTCAGGTCAGGTCGCAAGCTTTCTTAGGAAACACCCGGCTGTCTAATTCACTGGCCCACGGGACAACAATCCACAGTTCAAGAAATATGGAATTGCCACATCAGCGGCCCCCTAGAGTCGGTCCCACAGATATGGAAGAATGTAAATGCAGGTATACAGCTGAAAGCGCATGGCCGGGATGCTAACCCTAGGCAATGACACCCTGAGTATCGAACCCTAGACCTCTCGGTCACGAAACCATGCGCCCCCAGCTGTGTTGCACCCTGGGGATAACCATCCATGGTTCAAGATGACCCAAGATGCTGCTGACCTTGATAGAAAGGAGCGTGAACTCTATGTTGTGCACCGGTTAGAGATCGTTGACAGATTGAGGAAACTCATACTGATGTTGAGGGAAAAGAGACTGCCTCTGAGGATTGTACAGGGGATGCTATGGTACCTTGGATTATCTGAAGATTATCTTAAAAGTTCAAAAGAGATCCAAAATGGGTACTTTCAGATTGTCAGAATGCAAGATGGCGAACAAGGTTTGAATGCATCGATTGGTCCCAATGAGGAGGTTATTTCGGTGCTCCAACACAATGCATTGAAATTGAATGGAAATAATTGTTCGCCACCATCAGTCATTAAGTTCTCTCTTTTCCCGTCTAAAGGTCTTTGCTTGAAGCAGAAGATTGAGATGTGGTTAGAGGAATTTCAGAAACTCCAGTATGTCTCCCCATATGAAGATTTTTCTACCTTGGATCCAAATAGTGATATTTTAGAGAAGCGCGTAATTAGAGTTCTTCATGAGTTACTCTGTCTGTTTTTTGATAACTCTGCTGAGAGGCGGAGACTTCTTTGTCTCAAAAAGCACCTAGGATTACCTCAAAAGTTTCACAAGGCGTTTGAACGCCATCCCCATGTCTTTTACCTCCTGTTAAAGAACAAGAGTTACTTTGTTATCCTTAAAGAAGCATATTATTCTAACTCAGCCACTGCCATAGAAACACACCCACTTTTCAGCGTGAGGAATGAGTATGTGAGGCTGATGCTTAAGTCTGAAGATATTTTGCAAAGTCGGAGGGGTCTAAAAGTTTTTGATAAATATTCACATGAAGAAAGTTTTGATGGTTTAACTGATTCTGTAAATTAATTGGCTTCTAAAATGGAAGAGGAATTTTTTTCTTCAGCCATATCTGGGCCTGATAGAATCATCAAAAAATAGTTAATTCAGTTTCAAGTTGCAGTCAGTTCATGTGACCATCATTGACCCTCCAGTACCCAATCAAACACCGGATTCCCACTCTTGTCAATTTGAAAAACTATAAAACATCTTAGTGTCACTCTAGAGCTCCATATGAATGGAAAACTTAACGGTATTATTGAAGAACAAAAGAAAATGTTTTCCCTCGCAAAGCTAATCCTCTGTTTTTCTTCGGTTTTCATTTTGAAGAAAATAAGTAGGAGACATGAAGAATGTGGGATATGCACAGGGCCCTTAAATGCAGATTGCTTAGTTTGCCAAATCACAAGAGTAGAATCATTGTATGTGTCGTTCAGATCTAGCATTGAAATGGATACATTTTTGGCACTACACAAGTGATATCAGTGTGGATTCTCATAGGCTATGCTGCACTAAAAGAGAGAAGATATCTGATCTGTTCGAAAGAGGGATCAAAAATAGTAAGGTATGCTATGTAATAACTGAATTGAATCCAAGCTTTGTTTCAGAACATTCTTATATTGTGCATTTGTCTTCCATGAAATTATCAATTCTTAATGATGACCTTTCCTTTCATATAAAGATGTATCTTTACCAACCATTTATACAAGAAGTTTTGAATTCAAGATTATTGCATCCAACTTGATTATCATGGACTAGTACTTAAAGAAGTTAGCTTAAGGGAGAAAAAAAATTATACTTTTCGCTAATAGTCAGGACAAACAAGACTTTGCATCAAGAGCCTTATATAGATACTAACTGTATTTACATCAAAGTACGACAAGTTATTCACTCCTCTTTCATGTTCCTCATGATTTAAGAAATATTCAAGTTCAATAACATATAATGTCAATGAAATAATTCTCTCAGCCAATCCTCTTGTAACCTAACAAGCAAAATAATTTAGCAAAGAAAAAAAAGTCCTAGAAACAAACACTATTTACACTGACATGATCAAATTATGTTTGAACATCAATTCAAGCTTGAGGAGCGACTCCACCTCCCTTCCAAGTACTCCTCCATTGGCATGTTCGTCAAGGGTTCCATGTTGTTGATCGATGAGGATACATCATCTATGTCTTGAAGCGCAAGATCAATATGAGCTTGCAAGTTTTTATGTCGGAGAATTGCCTCATCATCTAAGTCATCGACCTTTTCAGGTGCGTGAGCAACTTGCCTTGCCCATTGTACACCGTCATCATCACCTTTAAGTAGCTTCAACACCTGATTGAGTCAGCAACACTTGCATCAGATGAGTGAATACATGGATTGTATAGGATTTAGATCAACAAAAGATGAGTAATGGCGTGGACAATGAATTCTTACAAGTTCCATTCGTAGTCGAGAATTAGGAGTTTGTCGAATGCAGAGGAAGGCAGCCAAGGCCATCCTCTCCAACTGAGACTCCACAAAACTAGTCCTTAAACATGGATCCACAAGCTCCTCCAGCCTTCCACCTTGGAGAATTGGCACGGCCTGTGATCACGTCATCATATTAGGATGTGATATTGATTAGCTAGATTTGTACCATCGATAGCATTTCAATATTTAGTATTTTAAGAGAGATTCATATGCTTTTGTTTTTCAATTTCTTGATGAGTTGAATACAAAGATTGTCTATATTTTTACATATACACAAATTGAATCATTGTTAGAGATCTCCAAATATTCCTAGCAATTTATGGGTGTACCCATATAACCAAGCTCTCCTGTCCCTTGGCCCCTGTATCAACAAGCTTCCTTCCTGAGATTAGCTCAAGAAGCACCACACCAATACATAGATATCAATGTTGGATATAATTATCCCTATTATGTGGACTTATTTGTAAGTTGCATATGTGAATACGATCTATTAAGTGAGAGTTGATTAATTTCATTAAGGTTAACTGACCTAGGTATAAAAACTAAACCAAGGTTTAATTCCTTATTTCCTTCTTCCAATTTTAGAAACTCTAGTATGTCTCCCCATACGTAGATTTTTCTACCTTGGATCCAAATAGTGATATTTCAGAGAAGCGCGTAATTGGAGTTCTTCATGAGTTACTCTGTCTATTTTTTGATAACTCTGCTGAGAGACGGAGACTTCTTTGTCTCAAAAAGCACCTAGGACTACCTCAAAAGTTTCACAAGGCGTTTGAACGCCGTCCCCATGTCTTTTACCTCCTGTTAAAGAACAAGAGTTGCTTTGTTGTCCTTAAAGAAGCATATTGTTCTAACTCAGCCACTGCCATAGAAACACACCCACTTTTCAACGTGAGGAATGAGTATGTGAGACTGATGCTTAAGTCTGAAGATATTCTGCAAAGTCGGAGGGGTCTAAAAGTTTTTGATAAAACTTCACATGAAGAAAGTTTTGATGATTTAACTGATTCTATAAATTAATTGGTTTCTAAAATGTAAGAGGAATTTTTTTCTTCAGCCATATCTGGGCCTAATAGAATCATCAAAAAAGAGTTAATTCAGTTTCAAGTTGCTGTCAGTTCATGTGATCATCATTGGCCCTCCAGTACCCAATCAAACACCGGATGCCCACTTTTGTCAATTTGGAAAACTATAAAGCATCTTAGTGTCACTCTAGAGCTCCATATGAATCGAAAACTTCACGATATTATTGAAGAACAAAAGAAATTGTTTTCCCTTGCAAAGCGAATCCTCTATTTTTCTTTAGTTTCATTTTGTAGAAAATAAGTAGGAGACATGAAGAATGTGGAATATGCACAGGGCCCTTAAATACAGATTGCTCAGTTTGCCAAATCACAAGAGTAGGACCATTGTATGTGTCGTTTAGATCTAGCATTGAAATGGATACATTTTTGGTATTGCACGGGTGATATCAATGTGCATTCTCATAGGCTCTGCTGCGCTGAAAGAGAGAAGATATCTGATCTGTTCGAAAGAGGGATCAAGAATAGTAAGGTATACTCTGTAGTAACTGAATTGAATCCAAAGCTTTGTTTCAGAACACTCTTTTGTTGTGCATTTGTCATCTATGAAATTATCAATTCTTAATGATGCACTTTCCTTTCATATAAAGATGTATCTTTACCAACCATTTATACAAGAAGTTTTGAATTCAAGATTATTGCATTCAACTTGATTATCATGGACAAATACTTAAAGATGTTAGCTCAAGGGAGAGAAAAAATTTATACTTTTCTCTAATAGTCAGGACAAACAAGACTTTGCATCAAGAGTCTTATATTGATTGTATCTAACTGTATTTACATTAGACTATGACAAGTTATTCACTCCTTTTAATGTTCCTCATGCTTTGAGAAACATTCAAGTTCAATAACATATAATGTCAATGAAATAATTCTCTCTCAGCCAATCCTAGAAACAAACACTATTTATACTGACATGATCAAATTATGTTTGAACATCAGTTCAAGCTTGAGGAGCGACTCCACCTCCCCTCCAAGTACTCCTCCATTGACATGTTCATCAAGGGTTCAATGCTATTGATCGACGAGGATACATCATCTATGTCTTGCATCGCAAGATCAATATGAGCTTGCAAGTTTTTATGCTGGAGAATTGCCTCATCATCTAAGTCATCGACCTTTTCTGGTGCGTGAGCAACTTGCCTCGCCCATCGGACAACATCATCATCACCTTTGAGTAGCTTCAACACCTGATTGAGTCAGCAACACTTGCATCAGATGAGTGAATACATGGATTGTACAGGATTTAGATCAACAAAAGATGAGTAGAGTAATGGCGTGGACAATGGATTCTTACAAGTTCCATTCGTGGCCGAGAATGAGGAGATCGTCTAATGCAGAGGAAGGCAGCCAAGGTCATCCTCTCCAACTGAGACTCCACAAAACCAGTCCTTAAACATGGATCCACAAGCTCCTCCAGCTTTCCACCTTGTAGAATTGGCACGGCCTGTGATCATATTAGGATGTGATACAGATTAGCTAGACTTGTACCATCGATAGCATTTCAATATTTAGTAGTTTAAGAGATATTCATATGCTTTTGTTTTTCAATTTCTTGATGAGTTGAATAAAAAGATTGTCTATATTTTAACAGATACACAAATTGAATCATTGTTAGAGAGCATCCAATTATTCCTAACAATTTATGGACGTACCCATATAACCAAGCTCTCCTGTCCCTTGGCCCCTGTATCAACAGGCTTCCTTCCTGAGATTAGCTCAAGAAGCACCACACCAAATGCATAGATATCAATCTTTTCATTCACCTTCCCGTGCATGAAGTATTCTGGAGCTAAATACCTGCAAATGAATACTTAGTTAAACACTTCCTCATCATCATATCAACACTAGGCTTGCTATCTATCTCAAGCATTTCAAACCCGAATGTGCCGGCGACATCATTGCAAATCATTGGTGCTGCTGAGGCTGATGCCCACATCGCAAGCCCGAAATCGGATAACTGTTGGAAACAGGTCAGTCGTCAGGCAACCTGACTATGGAACTGTTGGAGACCACAACAAAGAGTTGCCTGGCTATACCTGTGGCTCAAAATCATCAGAGAGGAGGATGTTGGATGACTTGACATCTCGGTGGATCACCGACGGGGCATCGCCGTTGCTGTGCAAATAATCAAGAGCCGCCGCGACCCCCACTGCGACCTTGTACCTCTCAGCCCAGCCGATGACAATCTTGTTAGAGTCCAAACCTGTTATCAAACATGGCACAGTGTAAGATTACAATGGAATGGAAGGCAATTCGAGCGAACTCATACCATATGAAGCCTACCGTGAAGGTTGTCCTCTAAGCTACCTCTAGACAAGAAATTGTAGACCAGTGTGAGTTTATTGTTCTCGGAGCAGAATCCTACGAGTGAAACAATGTTCTTGTGTTTCATGGCCGTGACGATCTCGATCTCAGATGCGAATTCTTCCATCGCATGGTGGTCAGATGATTTCAAAACTTTGAGCGCCCATTCTTGGCCATCTGAAAAACTTCCTCTGTAGACATGGCTGCTGCCTCCTTTTCCAACTAGGTTTTCTGCAAAGCACAACTTGTTCGGTTAGTTCATCGCCCCCCATCGAAACTCTGAACCTTCATAAAGATGCCAAGGAGTAGAGATGAACTCGGGGAGAATTCGGAGGTGATGCAAATGACATCCTCGTAGCTGAACAGCCTGCAAACTGTGCCGTACTTCTCTTGAAGGTGCACCAGCTCCTCGGGAACCCGGCTTTCAACTCTCGAATTGGCAGTAGGTTTATGCTGAGGATGTTCGATGGATCGCGGTGCTGATTGAGAAAGCAGTGCAGATCTGAGAAGGGGCCAACCCGGCTTGTCCTGGGAGGAGAAGTCCTCCAAAGACAACAGAGACGGTTTGATCTTCTTCGTCTCTTCCTCTTCCTTATCGACTGTCAACGTTTGTGCAGGGGATGCTTCTCTCTTGAACAAAGCCTTGCCATTTTTCACGGCGAAAACCGAGCAATCTCGGGGGAGCTTCTTCGCGCAGTACTTGGCAACAGATTTAGACGAACACCTGATCGAATGATGATGGATCGACTGAGACAGCTCAAAAGAAACAAATAATATCTGATCATCATTACCCAATGACATGGCTGCTCTTGGCGACGCCAAGAACCAGTTTGGTAGCTCCATGAGATATGAATTCCCGAACCAGCACCTTGGGGACAGAAGAACCTCGGGCGATCTTCAGCTCCAAATCGATCTACGTACCAAGATCGTCAAGAAAAGTAAGCGAATGAATCATCAAGACACAAAGATGAAACAGAGCAGGATCAGGAACCTGCTTGAGGCTACACAATCCATCGTACACGGACAGGAACTTGCTTGAGGCGTCCAAAGCTTCTGCTGCATGCGGAGACCGATCAAACTCCAAAAGATCGAAAGAAGAGACGTTTGGCAGAGGTTGAATGGTATACCGGCGGCGGCGGGGGAGGGGAGGACGTGGAGCGCGACGACGCGGTCGCCGGCGGCGGCAACCTTGACGAGGGCCCAAGTGAGCAGCTGGTGGCCGGCGGCGTCCAACTTGATGCCCACCACGACCGCCGCCGTCCTCTGCTCCTTCATCTTCATGATCTCTCCTCTTCCTCCTTCCATTTCTCCTCCCTTCTTTGCCTGAATTCTTGGCCTCATGGTGTGGGATTCTACATGTGATCAGGAGTCGCTGCGTGAAGCAACCGATGGGGGGAAGCTTCTCAGGCGAGCATAATATACGTGAAGCATGGGCTACAAGGAGCGATTCTGGTACGGTAAGGAAGGGCGGATCAGGTGCAATTTTTTAATCGCGGTCAAAGATTGATCGTATTTTTTTTTTTTTAACGAAGAGATTGTGAATTTGTGATTGAGCACGGATAATAAATGGTGGCGTGGCTGCTATGCTGCTAGATTTTCTTTCAATCTCTCATTCTCTGTCGTTCATCTTTCTTTTTTTTTCTTCTTTCCTGCCATCAGAGTTGACCGATCAAAGCACGAAAGACAAAATTCCTTTCAGAGTTCTATATCCTTATGATATTTTATATATCAGCTTACGTCGATGTCAACTAACCCTGACCAGTTCAATTATGAAAATTTTGATTGGGGTAAAGGATACGTCTAATGATGTAATTAAGTTTGGAATGTAACCGTGGGCCTTTTTCCCCTCTGAGTTTTTAATTTTTTATTAAAATTTTTAGATTCTTGAACACGGCCAAACTTTGTACTCCCATTTATCTCCCTTTCCGCCATCTCCCAGGGAGTTGGCACCGCCGTCAAAATCTCAGCCGCCACTGCCGGAGTGGTGGCGACGAAGCCGTGTAGGTCTCTACTGGCGCGGCCGGAGTGATAAAAGCATCTGTAAAATATAAAAATAGGAATTTTGTTGTAATTTTTTTTTTTCTAAATTAGCTTTTTTTAAATCTAACTTGTCAAAGCAACTAATAAAACAGCTAGTTAAAATCGAATTAAATTTTTTTTGATTAAAATAACTTAGTCTTAATTTTTCTACTCTTTTACAATAATATTTGAGTGAGTACTTCAAGGTAAAGTTAAAATTTGTATTTAAAAAAAATAAAATGGAGTAGTTTTGGCAGCTCAAAGTGGAGTTTGGATCAATATTAGAGTAATTATAGTTAGTTAAAATCATAACATATCGCTCTTATTTGATAAATAATTATATTTTTTAAATGAAAAATTAAAATATAACCATCTTTTAATAATTTTTTCAAATAAAAAATATCCTTTAAATTTTTATCCATGACAAGTTACTAATTTTTTAATCAATCCAAACAAGCTTTCCTAAGTCTTTGGATTTTTATCCATGACAAGTTACTAATTTATGTTTTTGGATTTACTCAGATGAACATGAGAAGACCTCTCTCGATATATACACCTTTGAAACAGAAAAACACTCTTTAACATTTCAGCAAAATCTTCAAGAATTGAAGAAATAATCATAAAGATCTACATTTGTGTTTAATTTATCCATTTGAACTTTAAGAACCTCTAGAATTCCATAAATTTCTTTCCTAAATGGGTGTCTTTTATCTTTTGCCAGAAACACATGAGCCTTGCTTCCTATTTCTATCCAACTATACCCTGGTTGCTTGATCACACCTCTCATCCTCATTAGCCTCCGGACCCGTAAAACGTCTCGCCATCTCTTCTTCTCGGCGTACATGTTCGATAGAAGAACATACGGCCCCGAATTGCTCGGGTCGAGTTCGAACAGCTTGTTTGCCGCCCATTCTCCAATCTCGACGTCGCAATGCATCCTACATGCGGCAAGCAAAGAAGCCCATAGCACAGAATCAGGTGCCATTGGCATCTCACTTATGATCTTCACCACCTCTTCGAGATGCCCTGCTCGGCCTAGCAGATCGACCATGCACGTGTAGTGACCGTTCGACGGAATCAGACTATATTCATCGGTCATTGAACGGAAATATACGCGGCCCTCCTCCACCAATCCCGCGTGGCTGCAAGCGGATAGAACACCGATCATTGTTACATGATCAGGGGTCTTCCCGGATGCAAGCATTCTTCCAAACAAACAAAGGGCATCCCGGCCACGCCCATTTTGCGCGTACCCAACGATCATGGCATTCCAAGACACCTCATCCCTCGCGACCATCCTGTCGAATACTTTGCCCCCATCGTCGATCAACCCACACTTAAGATACATATCGATGAGCGAATTCCCAACGAAGATATCGGTTTCGGGCCCTGCCTCGAACCGAAATCCATGTTTCAGAACATGCGCATGAGCTTGCTGCCCGAGTCGAAGATTCGCTAGATTCGCACACGCGTTGAGTATGTTTCCGAATGTGTAATGCGTCGGCCAGACCGAGTCCCTCTTCAGCTGGAGGAACAAGTTGAGTGCCTCTTCATCTTCCCCATTTTGAGTGTACCCTGCAATCAGTGCATTCCAAGCCACAATGTTCTTCTCCAACATCCCCATGAATACAGATTGTGCTTCTTCCACGCTCGAGGATCTTGCATAGCCACTGATCATCGACGTCTCCGAAACGATATCCCTGACGGAAATTCGATCAAAAACGCTCCTTGCCTCGCCGATCTTTCTACACTTTGCATACATATCGACAAGAGCGTTGCTCAGCACCAAATCCTGCCTGTGTTCATCGCACTTGATCGCCCGAGCATGGACTTGCTTGCCTTCCCTGAGAGCCGACAGGCTTGCGCAGGCACTGACCACGCTGGCGAGAGTCACTTCATCGTACGCTACTCCATTCTCCATCATTCTCACGAACAGCACCAGTGCTTCGTTCTGGGGACCGTTCTGTTCGAAACATGTGATCAGGCTGTTCCATGATACGACGTTCCTTCGCGCCATTCCGTCGAACACTCTGCGGGCGTCCGACGGTCTGCCGCACTTTGCGTACATGTCGATGAGAGCGCTGCCCATGTAGACGCCGTCGGCAAGATGGGATTTTGAGATCGAAGCGTGGATCTGCGCGCCGATTCTCGAGTCCGCGAGCCCCGCGCAGGCGCTCAGGGCGCTAGAAAATGAATACTCGTTGAGCAGGAAGTCGTCGGCGTGCATGGAGACGAAGAACTCCAACGCCTCCGCGAAGCGGTCGTGCTGGGCGAAGCCGGACACCATGGAGTTCCAGGAGCACTGGTCCGGCTCGGGCATCGACTCAAAGAGCCGCCTTGCGTCGTGGAGGAATCCCCGACTCGTGAGGGCGGCGATCAAGCTGTTCCAGGTGAAGACGTTGCGCTGGGGCATCGCGTCGAACAGCTTGCGGGCGTCCTCCAAGCTGCCGCACTTCGCGTAGGCGTCGATGAGGCGGTTGCCGATGAATGTCTCCGAGGAGAAGGGCGTCTTGAGCAGGCGGCCGTGGACCCGGCGGCAGCCCCGGAGCGACTTGGAGTGGATGCATGACTGGAGCAGGGCGGCGAAGGGGGTGGAGTTGAGAGCGAGGCCGCAGCAGGAAGGGATGCTTTCCCATCTCATCTTCTCATATTTTTCACACCCAAAATTATCTTTATTTCAACGGCGTTACTTAAAATAAATTAGTAAAAATAAATAAATAATACTCGGGTCAAAATATCAAAATATTTTTAAATTATTTAAACTTCATTAAAATTATATTAAATATATCCACCTTAAAAATAAAATAAATAAATAACAATGCAATGATATTGATATATATATATGATTGTATAATTAAGAATAAATATATATATATGATTATATGGATGGATCATAATAATAATAAGGCGGGCAGTTTGGCCGTTGGAGTAACCGTCGTCACGTTCTCATCCGCCCAATTCGGATCGCCCCAATGCCAGAGCATGCTCTCCCAGTAGCAGAATTCCTCGAAGCACGTCTTCAATCGCCGGTCGCGTATCTTCCGCCGCCAGTGTCCGTCGGAGAAGTTCGCCTTCTCGGCCTCCCTTCGATCCCACTCCAATCTCGCCTTTTGCTTGGTGGACAGCAGGCAGTAGCTCTGCAGCTGATCCGGCATCGCCTCGTGCATTTTCCACCAAGTCGCGTGCGCCGCATCGCTCGCGAACTCCCGCATTATCTCCGAGTTCCAGTTGCAGTCGTAGTCCCTGAAGCACAGCCACGGCTTCAGCCCCAGGTAGTGCAGCACGTACAGAACAGGGGGATCGGCGCCGAACAAACGCGTCTTGGCCGCTTTGATCCCCGGCTCGTCGCCGATCCAGAAGTGCTTCAGGAAGTTCATGTGCCTAGGAATGCGGTGCCACCGCGTGAAGATCTCGTTCAGGTACCCTTGATCGCCTCCGTTGTAGGATTCGATCTCGTCGATGTGCTCCATCAACAGCCTGTACGTGCAGTTCGAAGGCTCCACGACCATCACTCCCGAGTTGAAGTAGGTGGCGTTGTTGCCCGTCGCCGTGATCTCCGGCATGGCGAAGAGGAAATCGATGTTTCGGAGGATGAGAAGGTCGGCGTCGATGAAGATGACTTTGTCGTAGTCCGTCAGCTGCCAGAGCCTGAACTTGCTGTAGTTCCATTCGTTGTAAGCGTCCCTCTCGGCCTTGGGATTCCTGATCCTTGTGATCGTCTTGATCTTCCATCCTGCAGCTGCAAGCCCATTTCTGTGGTGATCGCTGACTGTTTCGTCGATGAGGATCACCATGTCTCTCTTCGATCCCGATAAGCGAATGCTTCTGGCCGCCGCAATGGCACCGCAGACATAATCGTTGGCCGAATGGAGAATGGTGGCATAGGCTTCTCTGTGAGGAGTATCTGATTGCGGCCTCTCTGTGATCAAAAGATGAACATTAAGTAATCCAATCTCTGTGTGTTTAATTTAATTTGATGTTCACCATCTTACAAACCCCAACATTTTTGTGTGTTTCTATTCTAAGATCAACAATAACAGATAAGCTGCAACACTAGTTGAGTGAATTATATGTATGCTTCTCTTCTCTGTGAGGACTAATAATCAAGTAATTGAATCAGTGTTTTGATGTTCATGATCCTACAAAAACAGCCACATTTTTGTGTGTTTCCTAAGATCAACAATAACAGCTAACACTAGTTGAGTGAACTATGTGTTGCAAAGATATATAAATAGTGGTGAGGTTGATTCAAGCTGACCTCTTGATTCCAGAGGGAGGGCAAGCTCACAAGAACCGATAGGAAGCTGTAGTTTCTCCTTCAAAGATCGCAAATCCGGCTTATATAGCCAAACATTTCCATCCCTCTCGACAAGATTCTTGCAACCAAAAAGATTCGGTATCGGAAAACAGCTCGATACAAAAAGAACATGGATCATATTAGGACTTCCCAGAAAACCTGCAGCAATTTCAGCAGCAGCCAGCTGCAAGTGCAACCGAGCCACATCTCTAGACCAGCTTCCTGAGCTTTTATTGCAGGGAAGCTTGACCGCTATGAGATCGAAGCGGTAGCCTTTCGAGAACTCAGGCACAGGAAGTTTGGGACAGGAAGGGACTTCAGATTCTTGTTCCTCATCGATCCATTCCGGATAGAGAACATCCCATGTAAGATTGCTCGGTGCATAATCGAGACGAATGGCAGAGAATCCAGCATATGGCAAGTTCTGATGCCATTGATTGATCTCAGAGATGTTGAAGTTCAGTAAGCCAATTTTCGGTTTTTCGTGTTCCATATTCGAATTTTCGATACATTTCAGAATCTGAGCCCAGTCGACATCTGAGTTCGATACATAACGGGGATCCAATTTGCCTTTGTCCCAAATCCACCCGGCATCGATGAACCTGGACCTGAATTGGCAATTGAACAAACATGATCGTTAGCTCTACAAAAAGCACATTTCAAAGTCCAAAAGCCAGAAAGCACAAACCTAGAGTCGGTTCGCAATCCATGGTCATTGTGGTAAGCCACCGGGCAGTGGAGGATCGTTAGCACGGTGCCGCAGATGATGGTTAACAAGACGAGTCGAATGGAACAGGGCTTCAACACAAAAATTCTCTCTTGTAAAACATTGATCAATGGCTTGTCAGCTTGTTTATAGTCACTGCTCCTTTGGGGCTTTCTTTTGTTAGCAAAATCACTGGATCTGGATCGAAAAACTAGTTAATAAGATCGCGGTCGAGCAACAAACTAGATACTCATTCAGCAAGATCAAGAATGGAGGTTTAGTTCCTAATTCACTAAACAGAAAGAACCAACTGATGCCTAAACACTCTACAATCTTGCAAAGATGTGTAGAATTAAAAACAAAAATAGAAAACAGCAAAAAAAAAAAAAATAGAAAGAAATCTTGCAGTAAATAATCTCAGAGTACTGGATTCATGTGAGTGGTACAGTGACCATGTGCCCTTCAAACCACAAACAGTACTTCGATCTGCAGTCTGCCATGATTCCTGGGCTCTTTCAAGGAGCAGAAGGACAACATGACTCACCAAGTGTCTGGCTTTGTCATCATTCACTGCCTTTCCTAATCACCATTCATTAAATATAATAATGGTGAGGAATCTCATGTTCATAGGTAACAAGTATTAAGTTAGCTAGATTCGATTAAGGAAATGGATCTGATGGACGATCATCACTGTCATTTGTCAATATGCATTCTGAATTTTGAGAGTTATGAACTGAAATGGACATAGAAAAATGCCGAAAGCAATTCATCTTCTGCGAGGTAACAAATGGGGGGAGGTGAAGAAGATGAGGCAGTGCTTACGGGTTTCCGGCGGACCGATGCCGGGGTTCGGCTGGGCTACTGGCGGAGACGACTCCTTCGGCGGCTCTCATTTTGCTCGGGGAAGAAGAACCGAACAGGCAAGCGATGCAATAGTTCTATTAATGAAAGCCAGCGAGCGATCAAGCAAATAGAAAAAAATCTTAGCTTGGCAGCGAAAACCACAACAGGAACGAAAGGAACTGTTCCGGCGAAGTGGGGAAGGAGAAACGTACCCGCAGAGGAAGATCCTTGAAGAAAAGCCAAGATCAGAGGAGAAAGAACACTAAAGCGACCGCCAATGGAGCAATCGGCGGGCGATGAGAAAAAGGAAGGATTTTTACAAGCGGAAGTGCGATCAGAGAATCAAAGCATGGAATGGAATGGCGAGCTGTGTTGATTCACCTCCTGCAATCTTCATGGGGACCCAAAACAGCTTCCAGCTTTCAAAGATATCATCTTTTGCCCTCCATTCTCTCTCTCTCTCTCTTTGGAGAAAAAGGAACTGGCTGATGATAAACGAAAAGTAGCCGATTAGTTTAATAACTTGGATTGGTTGGTGCGGTTGCGTTGTCCGCTGAGTTCCTTCGTCGTCGCCATGGGAGTGGGTGAGGGAGGGGTTGAGAGTTGGCTGGTAAGTCTCAATGGAACAAGTAAATTTGGATCCTGGTGGCTCTGCTTGTCTTCTTCCTTCCTCCTTCAAGCTTCTGGTCATCAACAATCTACACTCTTGATAGAAGCGTCAGATCCACTCCCTCGCACACAAAAATCTCGTCTTTGGCCTGCGATTTACTTAAAAATTCAATTTTTTTTTATGGTCAGCGTGCGTCAGAGATCATTGTGGAAGAAGCAAAGATTATGCATAGATGTTGATGCTTGGATTGAATGGGGCGAACATCGAGCTGGATTTTCAAGAAAGGAGGAAGGGAGATGCGATTGTGAACCTCATCAATGATTCATCGAGGAGCTGCTTCTGCTGCTGCATCATAAATGGGACTCCGGATCAATTAATCTCTTTTAGTTGGCCAGCCATTGAAAAATGGATGTTTTTTTCTTTTACCTTCTTATATTTTTTTCATTTTCTTAAAGCGCACCCTTTACAATTTTACTATCGCCACCCTATAATTCAATGTTATTATTTTATCCTAAAAGTTACATATATTAAAAAGCCCTTGAACTTACGACGGAATTCATATATATATACTCATGTTAAAGGTAGATTAACACTTCTCTCCGGCCTTTAAATATACATAAATTATATTTTAAATTTATTAGATAGTCAAATTATGGAAAGATCGTCTTGTTGGAACCTCAAGGTTATTTTGATGTGATCAACAAGTTAAGTTAGATCCTGTGTATTTTAACCCTATGTCTAAGTGTGCAGGAGCTTAGGAGCACAGGTAATCGAGCGGAAGACGCAGCTAGCGAGAAGGACGACACGCGGTACATCCGAGAGACGAGGCGTTACGGAAGAGTACACTGACGGACGAGAAGGAAACGTGTGGTGGTTCCGAGGGACGATAAGCCGGAGCGGAAGACTGCTCGAGGAGTAAGAGACGCAGCTAGCGAGAAGGTCAACACAGGGTGCGACCGAGGGACGAAGATTGCGGATGAGTACGCTGGCGGATGAGAAGGAAGCACGCGGTGATTCCGAGGGACGAGAAGCCGGAGCGGAAGTCTGCTCGAGAAGATCGGAAGTTAGGTTCAGGTGAGCCCTATTCCGGTTGGTAGAGATCACTCAAGCGGTCGGAAGACTCGGTTTGAGGCGAACGGAGCCGGAGCAGAAGACTATAGCTGAAAAAGTCAACGGGGTTGACTTTCCCAACCGGGGCGCCCGGAACTGTCCGAGGCACCTGGAACCCTTCCGGGCGCTCGGAGTTGACTTTTTGACCAGATCGCGTCAATCGCGATCTGAATGTTGGGGGATAAAGCTTTATCCCCCAGGACGCCCGGAACCCTTTCGGGGCGCTCCGACCAAGGCTATAAATACAACCTTGGTCCAGAAGCTTTTCAACAACTCAGAAATTGTAATTCCAACACTTGTACGCATAAATTCTAGATTAGCTTATTTCTTTTTGCGCTCTCATTGCTGTAAGAGGTTTCTTCGTCTGAAGGAGATATTCTAGTGCGTTCCACTCCTTGGATTAACAACCTCCCCGGCTGTAACCAAGTAAACATATGATGCCTCTTCTTTTTCTATTTTAATTTATTACTTTTCGATTTTATGCAAGTGTTCTGTTGAAAGTTCGAGAAGAGTTATGTTTTTTTTGACAGACTATTCAACTCCCTTTTAGCCGGCCGCCGCGATCCAAGACGTCTGTCTCTAAAATTAATGAGACGAAGCTTGGATATCTAAATTATAAAATAATATATTTTTTAAAATGGAAATACCTTTTGATAATAATAAAACAAAGAAGGGCTCTTTTGATTTTTGATCTTTTTTTGCTTTTGATCATCAGGTGAACTTTGCTTCACATGATATGCATTAAAAATGTCTGGAAATAAAGAAATATTTAGTGATTTTATTCCATTTATGCATTTAAATTAATTAAGATGCGGGAGCATTAATTGAGGAGGGTCGAGCATGATTTTGGAAATTAAAATTTAATTTTACTAAAAATCAATAATATTTTACAATTTTACATAAAAATTATTATACCCACAGTGTATATAATTATAAATATTTGATAAGATGATAATATTTAAAAAGAAACAATATTGTAAAATATTGTGATTTATATTTATTCTTTGTTTGGAGAAAAAAACCAATAAATGGAAAAAAGTGAGCCGTCGGTGGCAATTAAACTTCAAATTATGGCTAAAATATAATATTTATATTTTGTGGTCCCAAAATGCACAATAAAAAAAATGACAAGAAAGAAAAGGACAGGGTGATCAATTAGATGGAGACATGAATTAAAGGTTTGATGGCCAATTCACGCCTTACAAAAATCCCATATTTGATTTATTATTGATCTAAATTACATTAAATAGAGAAGAAGATTAAAATATTGTGTTAAATCGCAATGAATTTGTTAAATTACAATGGTAAAATTGCAACCACCTCTATAATAAACTTTTTTTTGAAAGTCCGGAGTTTCATGCACAGACTATCATTATTTACTATTTAATTGAATTGATTTCATTCATCAAATTTGATTGATTCATTCAATATTTCAAGAAATTTAATCTCAACTACAATAGAACTAAGTTGAGATGACAAATTAAACCAACCAAACCAAGACCAAGCACATGAATCACAATGTTCGTCACAAAAAAAATTTGATTTTCGTAATGCTTTGTTCCTTTCATTGATTCTTTTGGAAAAGGAAAGAAAAGAAAAAGACATTTGTGAAGTGACTAAGGACCTCCTCTTATCATGATTTTTGAAATTCTTAAAAAGAAGGTAGCACTTGTCAATTTCACGAAGAATTATTAAGTAATGATACTATTAGATTAGAGTTTTCTTTCGCTAATCAAATGCTCCAAAGTGTGGATAAAAGAAAGGAGATTGGTAGTGCAATGTGTTGTGTAAGCTTTGAATGATTGATAATGATCAGACAAAGGTTGGTATTATGATGTGAAGTTAAGTGTACTTTAAGTTGAGTAAGAATGGAACGATCATGGTCAAGAACAATGAATCTTTTTTTTTTCTCTTCTAATAAGCTTCAAATTAAACATGCTAAATCCTCACCTAAAGTATAAAATATGGAGTATGATTTGTTGAAAAAAATAATATTTAATCATGATGATTAGTGAAAAGGTGATATCCATCTCAGTATCATGACCCCACAGTAAAATATAGACAAATAAATCAAAGAGAATATTTTATCCTAATGTAACAATTCTTTATATGGGATGTCAGGCATCCAATGAGATATTTATATTCACTAGAAATTTATCCATAAAGACCTATTTAATCATGATAATGATGCATAACAACTTGACTATTAAAGTTTATTTTGAGCTATCTATATTTTCTATTTTTTTTTAATGTAAGACATAAGAATTTATAATAGTTAATCTTTCATATTTTTGCTAAACTTGTCATGATTTAACATGTGACCTATATATATGGTTCATAAAAACACAAAAAGCCACTATTAGGATTGCTGGTGAAGGCTTATAAAAAATGTTTGTCCATACGCTATATAAAATTCTTTCTTTGAACTATAATCAACTATAATCAAACTCTGGAGGAGAAGATAATCCTCTAGTCTATAAACTTATCGATCCCAAATAATCTTTGAGATAACTTATTGACTCTAACATAATATTAGTTTTAAAACTTACTGTTCTTAACTCATCGATCCAGTTAGAAACTAGAAACATATCGAGCAGTTTTCGAATATACTTACTAACAAAATGAATATATACACCATTGTTCAGTTGCTTTTTACTGACTAGATATACACTGATGAGGTATCTGGAATAATAGTGTCGTTGAGGCTTCCAGGAGCAAAAACTGCGAGATAGCAAAACCATCCTATTTTTATGGGTTTGGGGTTTGTGCCTGTCCTATGAGTTTCGAGATTTACTGAGTAATATATACAAGTAGTAGGGATGAAATGTCTGGAATTAGAGTGCCATTGAGGCTTCCAGTAGCAAAATCTGCTAGAGAGCAAAACCATCTGATTTTTATCTGTTTGCGCTCATCGTTCTACTAGTACTGGAGTGAAAATAACGGGGGAAGGTGGTTGCTCTCCGGGATTCACCATTGCTGCATCAAAGCTGCACAAACAATAGGGAGAAATATCAGTTCATCTATTATTGAAAGGTTTAATATGTCTTTGTTCCTGGAAGAAGACCACAATAGTTGATTTTATGAGAAAAGAACGTGAGAAGCTGATGTTTTGGAAGTATACAAGTTCCGACTTTATGGTGAGGAACACAACAATACCATGTGGCAACAAGAAATGCCAGTAACAAACGGATTCGAGGGAGAACAACTAACATTCAAAGTCAGAGATTAGTAGTCTACTATGAATGTTGCATAAGAGGCTGAGATAGGGCTATTCAAATTAAACCAACAATTAGACACTTGTAACTTTTCTTGACAAGCATTTTGTCACATTTTAATTAGCTCAATCTTGATCTATCCTTGTTATTCTAGTCTTGTGTTCTTTGTTCAGTCACTCATCACAGGAATATTGTTCTTTGTTGGGCCACTCATCCCAGGAATGTTCCTCCCAAAGCAAATGCCAGTTCTGGACACAGTTGTCAATCCGGCTCGACTCTTCTTCCTTGCAGAGGCAAACCTTCTTTCACAATTTCTCATAGAGACCTCATCAGAGGGTTGATGTTGTCCGTGTTTTACTTTATCTAATTGCTGGTTACATAGTCCCAACCAGAGTCAATAAATTGTAGCTTTAGAATATGCTATAACCTTTATAAAAGAAATAGTAATTAAATATACAAATAAAATTTATAGAATATGTGTTTATAAAAATCTGTCTCTTTCGAACTCCAAATGTCCACGTAAGTTCATATTCAAGGAGGATAATTCAAATGAATATAATAAATTTTTAGGCTTGATAGATCATTTACAATTATACCAGTTGGTCGGGAGATAAGAAATATTTGCCTTAAATTGCTAAGAGCATCCACAATACCACTAAATGTTTCTCCCAAATATTTGTGGTCCCCACGTCCACATCATCACTCAAATATCTTACTCCTCAAATATCCCAAATCTCACAATCAAATATCCCTTCAACCAAATCCAAATATTTATGGGTCCCACCTACCAAATATCTTACTCTCAAATATCACAAATTATATAATAAAATATCTCAAAAAAGGTAATCATTTCCCCTTGTGGGGCCCACTTGCATGCCACCTAGAATGAAATCACCGTGCATAAAGTTATGCCCGGTGATTTCTATTCACCTCTCAAATATCCCCCTCAATGGGGGATATTTGAGAGGGGGGGATATTTGGAGAAATATCTCCTCCAAATATCCCCCATTGGAGATGCCCTAATATGGTATAATATAAATATTATTCTTTTAAATTATTTGCGACAATATTGCACTAGAACAATCCCCATCAGGAGATAATAAACATTAATTAAATTAAAGTAATCAAAATAAATCAATTCAAAGAATAAAAAAATAATAATTTTAGAGAAATAGAATTTGAAGTCAAGTCAACCCTCACTATCATAAGGTGAAGTTAGGTCTTCTTTGAATTTAGTCTCATCCATGTTTGCCCCAAGGATATATATAACACTGATGTTACCTTTGTTGTTCACAACAGTATATTTAAGTGTAAAAAAAATGGAAGAAGACACTTGGAACTCTTTTAATTAGGAGTTTTTGTTGGTGTCTTAAGCCATTAGAATGACTCTTCTTTTATAAAGAGCAAATGCCTCTTT
Organism: Zingiber officinale; assembly: GCF_018446385.1. Lineage (NCBI taxonomy): Eukaryota > Viridiplantae > Streptophyta > Magnoliopsida > Zingiberales > Zingiberaceae > Zingiber > Zingiber officinale. The sequence continues at coordinate 138,330,627 of NC_055993.1, forward strand.
AAAACACCTACCCAAAAATATTAGGTCTTGCCCGTTTAATAATAAATTTTTTAAGAATAATTTTAAATTTGAGGTCTTCTAAATCAAAAACGGCAACTAGAAAAGCACAAAAGTAAAAGCATTTTCCCTTTTTTTAAAAAAAATTTACTCTGAATTTTTTATTACTAAAAGGGGTTATCTCTTGAAAAAAGGCATACACTTTTCAAATAGGATGGGTTCTTGAGATAATTTTAATTATTCTTTGGTAATAGTTGTGTTATTAGATAAATCATCCCAAATTTTTTGGTACTCAACTAATAGTGATTATTGTATTTCCTAGATTGTCGAGTTAGTTACAAGTTTGTTGTAAAACCAAGTTTATAAAAGTGTCAATCTTTAATATAATAAATGAACTTTTGATTAACAAGATAACATTTCAGCTTCTCTATGTGAAAGTGTCCCTCTGTGTGAGATTTGGTTCCAGCCAATAACTTAAAATGGCACTTACTCTCTACAGACATAGGAAGAAAGCTCCTACCCAGAAGAGCTCTAGTACCATGCCCCATTTTTTTTCTTTTGATATTTTAAATTATATATTTTAAGTTGCTCAACGTTAAAAGGTTCTATATGAAAGACCTAAGCACACTGCTGTATTGGTAGCAGTGGTAACTTTGGCTAGAAAATTATGCTAGACATTTTATGTCTCAAGTATATGTATCTATACTTGCTGTTGTTTTCTCAAAGAAAAGGAGCTTGTTTTTCTTTAAGAGAAATGGGAAAGGCAGAAGTGTTACTTTTTCCTTTGTTTGCTGAGAAAGAAATGAGAGGAGTATCAGAAAAGAGGAGAGGACATCATACATTACTTTCATGGCAAAGCTAGGCAAAATTGGGAAGAAAGAGATTGTGATCTCTGGTCCAGTAAGTAATCAGAGTGACCATTTTTTTATAAGTTTTTTTGTTTTTTGTTTCTTTCTGTCAGCAGTCAGCAAATATATGAAGAGAAGTTTATTACCATTTTTCCCTCTATTTTTCTCTATACCTTATTTTAATCTTTCATATATCTAATCCACTCACGTAAACAAAGGCCAAACTTTAGTTGGTTCATTTGTTTATGACTTAAAAAGGACTTGAGTATTTCAAATTATCCAAATGTTATATTTTAGCGTTTTACCCTCAAGAAGAAATTTCTTTTAAGAAACTAAATATGCCCTTCTTATCAAACTACTCAAGGCATGGGAAAAAGTAAAAGAAAAAAAAAGACATGGAAATCAACTATGAAGCACCATGTTAGACTCAATATGAGGATTTAACCCAATTATGGATCTAAGAGTCTGAGAGGGCTAGTTCTAAAAAAGTTTGCAGAGCATCAATAGGGCTATTGGTTTCCGACTTGAAGGTTCAGTGTGAAGTATCAGGTATCCGACATGAATACGCAGGGATGGAGATCAATGATTAATTTAAGCAATAACAGTGACATGCTAGAAATAGACTGATAGAGTGCATACATCCGAGAGGCATAAATTTCCTTGTGAAAGCTTTCAAGTTCTTCTACTGTAAACCAGTCCTCGTTGAGATGAATGGTGGAAAAAAATTAATAAGAAACTAAAATCCATAAGACTCAATATGAGCATTTAACCCAATTATGGATCTAAGAGTCTGAGAGGGCTAGTTCTAAAATTTTTTGCAGAGCGTCAATAGGGTTATTGGTTTCTGACTTGATGAAGTATCAGGTATATGACATGAATATGAAGGGATGGATCAATGATTAATCTAAGCAATAACACTGACATGCTAGAAATAGTGTTATAGAATGCATACTTCCAGGCAAAAATTTCCTTGCGAAAGCTTTCAAGTTCTTCTACTGTAAACCAGTCCTTGTTGAGCTGAATGGTGGAAAAAAATTAATCAGAAACTAAAATCCATAAGACCTGTTGCAAAATTAAGAACACTCTAAAATAAAAGCCTTACAAAACACGGCCATCCTTCTTGTGTGTAGCTTGAAGGGATACTATGTATAAAAAGATGTATGAAATACAGTACATAGATGCCACATGCTTCACCATTGGTTTGTTGTGGCACCTGTAAATAGCCAGGCACTCGTAAATAAGAAGTCAATAAAAACAAATAAAATGGTATTTAAACATGATCGATCACCTTGGGAAGAAAAAGAGGAATTTTAGCTATAGAATCACTATTCTCTTCCTTTTCTTGTGATCTATAGACATCAAGAATGAACCTGGAAAATAGAAATATTACAGAGTTAAACATCTAGGTCTTGGCCATATTGAAAATTTCATCATGGATGAAGCAAACTAGAAAACCTCCTAATATCCCGTTCTAATCTTCTTGGCTCTGTCTCATGAAGAGAATCCAGAAGCAACATAAATGGTATCCTTGGTCTCATTTGCTGTGGTTCTCCGAAATGACATAATATTAGAAGGCTCCAGTGGCCCCTGTTAATGGAAGGTCATTGAACACCAACATTGCACTGCCAAAACAATAACTGCATTTAAATTTTGAAGTGAGAAAAAAACTCACCAGGAAACGATTGGGATGAAGGTATATTTTGCCGTGAATATATGCTTCGTTTTAATCCAATTTAGTACCTTTTCTCTCATCAAATCATCCTTATATAGAGAAAACCATAAACAATCAAGATATGTGCAGGGCCACGTTTTTTCAACCGGAATCTTGCTCCATAAATCTCTGCATGACCAATCAGATCAGTATGTTTTATTTTTTGAGCCATAAAGGCAGTAAATTTATTGGAACTCACTCTAGCAAAGTCTGAAACAAGTTAGAACCAAGCTTTTTATCGCGGATAAAATTAGCGCGTGTACTATTCCTGAGCTTCCTTGACGGTTCGTCCTCGGGATCTGAGTCAAGCAAAACCAACACAGAATCTCCAGAATTCCTGCGTCTCTTAGTTGCTTGCCGTGTAATCATCTCAAAATGCAGAGGACATTCTACAAGAGCAGTTACAAAGGAATGCGATTAACAAAATTACGACAATGTCTCTTTTTCAAATCTTTCATTAAATACGCATAACGCAGCAAAATCACCATAAAGTGCGAGGTTCGTATACTTTCACATATGGTCAATATTAGAAAAAGCTCGCCCCCTGTGCTGATAAATGCAAAGAAAAAGGAAAACATATTCCGGCGCTAGCTACATGCTGTTCTATTCGCAATGAAAAGAATGAGAAAAAAAAAATCAATTTAAGTTAACAAAAAAACCAACAACTGCGTGGATGTTGCTTGCTAAATCGAAAAGGCATCCTGGAGTTCGGTAACAGCATAAGGGGCGAAAGGAAGAGCCTATCGAAGCTCAAACAGCAAGCGATGGAAGATCCAACAATTAGAAAGGCGAGGGTAGATGAAGAAGCCATGGCGAGAAGCACCAGAAAGCCGGCAGAGATTTGTGAGATCCAGGAATCGTACCAAGGAACCGATCGCTGCAGGGAGAACACAGAGTTAGGCGAATCGAGTCTCCGGGATTTGGTCGAAGGAAAAGCTTCGAGGTTTCTGCTCTCCGTCCTGCGAGCCGAACGATCTAGAATTTAATTGGAGCAGTCGGAGTTTGAAGTCCGATATATTAGGCGAAAGTCCGTTGTTAATTATTATTATTATTATTATTATTATTATTATTATTTACACATAGCTCGATTTATTTTTTGACAACACTATTGAATTTTAAATTATAAATAAAGAAATAAATAAAGGCAGATTTAAGTCAACGTTAAGATCAACGATATTTTTTTTCATATAAGTTTTAATATTTAAATTGTCAAACGCTTTTACCTTAAATATTGAGTAAAAATCAAAATAACACTTTTATAGAAAGAATCTTTTTTTAGAAAATAAAATAAAATAAAATAGTATTTTATTATATTTATTATAAAAAAAATACTTTTATAAAGTACTAAATGGATTCAACTTTATTGAAAAACTATACAGATAATAATTTTGTATATTAGAAAAAAATTATTATCAATTTAATCAAAATTATTATACTTCAAAGTTATTATATGTCTATTATAATAATATAGTAATTATTTAACTAGTTGTTACAATGTAGTTATGGATTCTGAAGGACAATCATAGTAATATACCTAAAAACCAATATACCTAAATGTAGGAAACCAAAAAAGAAAGCTGACGTGGAAATTTAACTGAGAGAGAGTAATAAACATGAAACAGACAGCAATAGCCGGACAAATGACCCAGAAATTCCCTTGTCCAGTGGTCCCCACAGAATTCCCCAATCAAATAGGTGGACTATATATAAAGAAACACAGTTGATGATAAATCAATCTGTACCTTTATTATTATATATTATATTTCACGTGTCATTATATCCATCCAGTAAAATATATCCAGAACGTATTAACCTTTTTATAATATTCTTTATCCAATATTATTAATAATTGATACCCCACCCATTGTTTAATAACATTATTTAGTTTTTTTTTTATTTTCTTAGTGGATATATATTATTTGACCCATTTTAAAAAAATTATATAAATATATATAGTTGGTCAAATGGTAAGTTTATTTTTTTTAACACACAGTTGGAATCCTTAGCTGACTAATTTTTTTTTTTAAAAATAACTACTATACTATATATAATGTTATAATGTGTAGGAGAGTTATTATAATAATTTTAAAATCATTTTAATTACATATTAGTTATAATAATATATAAAAAATAATTAATCAGGTTGGGTAATATCGAGTTTGGGGTGATCGACTCGATCCTATGAAAGTTTTCGATCGACCATCAGGATAAATCGGGAAGCGTTCGCAGCGGGCAGGCCAGGAGCCCAGCATCCTTTAGTTGCGTGCCTTATTTGGAGGAAAAATTTCTGTAAATTCGCCATAGCAGGGGCTCAAACCACGGGTGTCTGGGTGATAACTTGGATGCTCTGTCGCTGCACCATAGTCCCGGGGGCTATAATAACATGTAAAAACTGATACAACCGGTAGACAATGTGAAAAATTAATTATGTGATGTGGTGATAAGGAGGGGCTCATTCTGTGGAGGATAGCTGCCACGGTGGAGATCAAAGTCAAAGCGGTCAACGCGCATATAGCATCGGTCGGTCAGGCTAGCATACCTCGACCGGAGGGAGAAGGTCCCGGTCCGATCTTGCCTTCGACATGGGGTGTCAAATGACTGACGCTTATTGGGATATTAGACGTCGAACATAGGAGGAGATGATGTGTAGTAGTCGGGCCGAGCGACTACCTCACTTGGCCAAACAACATAACTCGTCATTGGCAGAGTGGATCTTTGGCCGAGCAGACGTGACACCAGCACAGTACAACTTCGGCTGAGCGGACGCGACACAAACATAGTGGAGTACGACCGAGCAAACGTGGCACCAGCACGGTCGAGTTCCGACCGAGCGGACGAGACACAGGAATAGCAAAGTTCCGACTGAGCGACCAGCCCGTTCGGCCTAACAGGATACTCTCTCTGGTATTCAACGATATCCCTTTGGGAGTTAGTGCCGCCGACACCGGACATGGGCAGCCAGAAGATCGTACGACGAAAACTTCCATTGTCATTTCAGAGATATGCTCGGTCTGTTAAGGTACTATGTCAGAGTCACTTTACTGACAAGTCTTTTCAGGGAAAACTTGGGGAAGCGTGTTCGTCTTGGGAAACGTACACGCGAGCTACAGGAGCTCTATATAAAGGGGGTCCAAGGATCGGCAGAGGGATGCAATACGCGATAGACATTGTTCTCGCTACTGTTCATTTTACTCCGTCTTCTACTTCATCGTCGATGACTGACTTGAGCGTCGGAGGTCAACGCCAGGGATACCTTCTCTAGCTTAACATTGACGTAATCTATATTGCAGATCCGAATAAAGTCTACAGACGATCAACAAAAACATCACATTTCTAACTTTTCATCTCGTCAATTTTTGGATAGAATCATTATGCAAGAGTGCTTGATTCCATCATGCATAGCCTTTTATTTTTTCAAAAAAGAGATTGAACCAAAATGGAAATTTTAACTTTAATACATTAATTGATCGATTTATTTTATTAATGTTCTTCCCCTCTTCAATTGATTTCATGTGTACTTACTTCTCTATGCCTTTCTGCCTGGTAGAGTTCTCAGACTCTCAACCAATGAAGATTTTGAACGTGTCAATCGAATTTCAATCTCATTGTAGTATGTAGTGGTGGATATCTTACATCAAAGAAATAAGTTTCCGTTGTCATGACATTTTACATGCTAGTAGAGTAAGAGGCAAACTAGTTCCAGCCATATATTTGTCTCTTCCTGTTGTGATATCTGGAATTCGTTCTTATACAGTGATGGTGCTGTGGATTTTTTAGTAAAACCAGAAGGGAGGAAGGAGTTACGAAACTTATGGCAGCATGTTTGGAGGAGGCATTGTGTAGGTTTATATTACTTAATGCAAATTGATTCATAGAGGTTGAACCCAATTAGCTTGTGAAAATTTGCCTTGTCTACATGCAGTTGATTAATGCTACAAATGCCTCTGACAATAATGCTGCTCCTAGCATTCATTTGAGCCCCAATGTTGTTGCTGGATCCAAGACTGGGGAAAACAGTGAGGAGGGTGATGCTCAGTAAGTAAATCTTGTATATTGTTATGTAGAAATTGCAAGGATATTTCATGGATGATTAATGGTGTTCCACCTGCTACAGATTACTTGTCTTGTTTCCTTTGACATCTCATTATTTTCACTTGTATTTGTTTTTCAGAGTTCTGGAAGTAACCCAGATGTACAAAGCAAAAGTGTTAAAGGGCAGATGGAGGCTCTTCCAGCTATAGATGAAAGCTTTGCTAAAGAATCTAATCTGAAGACAACTATGGAAAACAAGTTGGGCTATAACGGTGATGAGAGAGGTTATGAGACATACTTGCTTAACACATCTTTTTTAGATGATGAATGTAAGAGTGGCTTCTTATGCTGTCTATTTTTCAACCGTTTCAGATAAAACTCATGAGTCCACAATCAAACTAAATCATTCAGATCTAGAAGCTTCATTAACTCGGCCAGACACAAAAAATACTATTTTGTATAATAAACCCACACTCAGGGAGGAAGCAGCAGTATGTGAGGTTTCAAGAGGGCAAGGATGCTAATTTACCAAATCAGTAATCTAATGGAACACATGAATCTTCCTACAATATGATAGACTTTATCGAGCCAATGGCTAATAGAAGATTCCATGATGTATTTGGATTTTTCTTTTTCTTACTGGTATATAATTAAAAGATTCGTCAAAACCTTCTCTCTCTGTTTACAGACTGCCGACATGTAGATTTTGCCTAACTTTCTTCCATTGTGAATTTTTCTGTGTCAAGTTATGCATTTATGCTGATTGAGTTGTCCATACATGATTTGTGTGCAAAATGTAATTGCGATAAATATGGTGGTTTTGCAGGTTTAGTAGACTTAGTCTAGACCTATAACAATAATCAAGTCTTATTCTACTAGGCGAGGTCGGCTATATGGATTCACCTTGCAAGCTGAAGCCCTACGATTCCTCTCTTAGAATCCACTTTGAGTCCGCTAAAAAGGTAAATGAGTTATTTATTTTTACTCACAAGTTTATTTCATTAGTGTTTTCATAATGTTTAAATTTACAATTTGCTTTGCAATTATATGGGAAATTGAGAGTATAAAGGATTGATTATTTCAACTACTTGCATAGCATCTCAAGCAAGAACCATCCAACTCTGTAAAATTTTGACTCATTGTAAGTTTATTAACATTTGAAAGAAGGCATAAAACTCTCTCTTCTACAAACTCAACTCACATTAATAAAATTATCATAGTAGTTAATTGGGTGCAGGTAACAGAGGACATTAATCATTGTATTTTTTGGTCGTTTTCTTTTTACATTGTACTAATAGTTCATGGTATCAGTGGAGAGACTTTGTTGTCTGTTACTTGATACTGAATAGCTACAACCTTTGTTATATATTCCAGATTAAATAATTTTTCTAAGAGACATATTATTAGATGCCACCTTTTAGAAATTAATGTTGTGTTATTTTCCAATCAACATGTTGAGTTTACTCCTGAGTTACGTTGCGAGGGATGCTATTTAGAAAATTTAGTGACTTGTTTATTTGATTTTGTGTATATGAAAATGAGTTGAATATTGCATGCTTTGTTTGATTATTAGCAAAATAACGAGGACCAAGCATATCCAATGTATCCGGTAATATTAGACTAATTTTATCTAAAATATTCATCTTATACATGGTAAACTTTAGCTACTGAAGTTTAATTAATTTTCGAAGAATTGAGAACTGAATTGCTGATGTTGAATTTGACTTCAGTGTGTTATTTTGGTTAAGTTGAATTCGGAGTAGTTTCTATTATTGAGATACAATTAATCTTAAACCTCGCATTATACATAGCTACAGTAGCCAGCTCAAGTGTTGGAGCAATGAAGGCCACTCCGGCCTTTTTCTAGTTTGTAGAAAATTGGATGGAAGGAATCAATAAAGATGGAAAACTCAAAAGAATGTTTTAACTTGTAGATATCGAAGAATGATCAAAAGAAATGAACTTTGTCTCTTATTTTTTTGCTTTTGCTAGAATGCGGGCAGAAATGGAAGATAGGAAAACCTTCTTAGTTCCAGATATCATTGTATCACTATTTTTGGGAAAAAAAAAAGGGAGTCAAATGGAGGTTTTTAAATGTTCTTTCAATAAATTTAAGTTCTATCCTTTTGTTCTTATTACAAGTAAACAAGGTTAGAATCGTTGTTCCTCATTCATCCTCACTTTCATTCTGATCCTTTTTCATGATCTTTACACTCTTGTCGTGCAGACTATCACGATCTAGTTAACTCATGATTCTAATTGATGGAATGGACTCCACCTACAAACCGAGGATGGAGAGTTGGGTAGGTGGCCATGATGTTGACGGAACAAAAACTTCCGGATGGAATCAAAGACTACTGGCCAGTGCGCTAAGCTAGGGGCACACACTTATACAAGCCAATAAAACTAACGCCAGCACCAAAAATCAGGGAGGGGGTCCCTAGCGAAGGCCCTCCAACGTTCAAGTTAGTGTGTTGCCCAAGCGGAAAGTAGAATAGTAAGTGAGTGGTAGGATGCACATGTAATAGAATAAATGAAGCATGCGTACCTTGCCATAGGAAATGACCCCCCGTTTATATATCATCTCTATAACCTCTGCAATCATAAGATGACAGAGAATGTTGGGTGTCAGAAATTGTCAAGTAACGAAGTATATGTATCCTGAAAGGCGTATAACCTTAGTCAGAGGAATCTTACTTTACATGTGTGCACCCTTTTTATAACTGATGCTATTACTAAGGCGATTGAATGAATATGCTATCATAATATGTCGGTTGAAAGAATGCATAAAAGAATATTTATTCTCTAACAGGTTGTTAGGATTCTTTGATAATGTTGTTCCTTAGCTATATCTCGGCTGAGAGTTGGCTTACCGAGCGCCCATTATAGTAAAAGATGAATGGAACATTGATTCTGGAGATCTGCGTGATATTCTGTCTTATCTTTAGGGCTGCTCGAATGTATGTTGTGATTCTAGAGATTTGAGTGAACATATTGAAACGAATCCCTTAGGTGAGGGCGGTTCTATGACCGTTCGGTAACACATACAAGGAGGGGTTATGAAATGACAAAGGAAGTTATGAAATCATTTGTGTGATGATTGATCCATATGACAAGGGGCGTTATGAAATGCATGTACATAACACAACTTCACCACCATAAATTATCTAAAGAAACAACTCCACATTCTTTATTAATAGAAATCCATTTATGAACAACCTCAAGGAAAGTTGAGGCCGTTGATGTGGTAAGTTGAGGTCGTTGATGTGGTGATAAAGGAAGTCATTAAGTGTGAGTTAAAGGATGGAGAGAGCAGCTGACGTGGAGATCAAAGTCAAGGAGGTCAACGTTAAAGAACCAACGGGCTAACCGAAGAGGGCTGAGCGGAGTTTTCCTGCAGTGGCCGATCGGGCATGAATCACCCGATTGGCAAAGGGGTCATCCAAACAGAACGCCCGTGCAGCCAAGATCATCAGATGCTTATCACGAAACAAAGGAACGGTGGGATGACTTGAGCGTTAGTCCGACCCGGCGGAAACAAGCTATCGAGTCGGATCGCCACGGCCCACGGGGAGGAGCATCTGAGTCGGACTAAGCGGAGGTGTCCTTAGCCGAGCGTCTTCCCCGCTCGGTTGAGCAATGAGATAGATCATTGATGTATTTCGGGATATCTGTTTGGGAGATAATGCTACTGACATAAGACATGGACAACAAACGATTCGTACGATGAAAGTTTCTACTGTTTTGTCAGGGATATACATACCCTGTTAAGGTATAGTGTCAGAGGCATTTTCCTGACAAGTCCTTTCATAGGACAAATTGGAGAACGTACCCACGACCTGTTGGAGAATGTGCTCACGACCAATTGGAAAACACGTCCATGCTTTGAGAAGCATGCACATCGCCCACCAGAGCACTATATAAAGGAGGGTTCATACACTGACGAAGGTACGCGTTATTCACTATTTACACATGTGTCTACTGTTGCTCCGTCTTTTTCCTCTTTCAGGAGACTGACTTGAGTGTCGGAGGGCCAACACGGGGGACCCCTTCCCTGTCTCGGCACTGATGTTTCTTGTGTTGCAGAGCGGAGAGGAGTCTACATCTAGTTAATGCATCAATCACATCCCCAACTTACCATCTCCTCGATTTGCAGACAAGATCAGCCGTCATTTACCCAAACAAATAATATTGACAAAATCACACACAATGCAAAGACTATCTTGTTGGAATGTATACTAAAAGCCTAGCTTTTTGTATAAACATTTATAATCACATTGGTCAAATGTCTACATTTATGCTAAGTGTAGTTGTCCGATTAATTTATATTGTAGATAACATGGTGTGTGGTGTCACACACAGAAGATCATGTTATCAGTATCTTATAAATTATAAATGTTGGTGCAATATCCCTCAGGTCAAGATTGACCTGGTTGACCAAGCTCGAGTCTTGGTTTGGGTTTCAATGTTTGACAATACAAGACTTCGATGATATGGACAAGTGCAGGTGCAGTTGTTCATTTGGGGAGATTGTTTGGTGCAATTTCCCTCTGATCAGGGTCTGATCAGGTTGATTGAAGAAGAGTCAAGTAGGTCAAGGTTGACCAGATACTTGACTGAGAAGTCCTAACTGGGATGTTAGGTAGAAGGAAAGTCCTGGTGAGTGAAGTCAGGTGAAAGACCTAGTGAGTGAAGCTAGGCAGATAGAAAATCCTAGTGAGTGAAGCTAGGTGAAAGACCTGGTGAGTGAGGCCAGGCAGAAGTGAAAATCCTAGTGAGTGAAGCTAGGTGAAAGACAGAGTGAAGCTAGGTGAAAGACCCGGTGAGTGAAGCCAGGCAGAAGAGAAGTCCTAGTGAGTGAAGCTAGGCAGAAGGGAAGTCCTGGTGAGTGAAGCCATGCACGAGGAAATTCAGATGGATCAAGGTTGACCAGACATCTGGTGAAAGTCCAAGTAGGTCAAAGGGATTGACCGGATACTTGGCACGATGAGGAAAAGTCCAAGTAGGTCAAGGGAGTGACCAGATACTTGGCACGATGGAGAAAAGTCCAAGTGGGTGAAAGGGATTGACCAAACACTTGGTGAGAGAGTCCTAGCTAGTCAAGGGTGACCGGATGCAAGGTTTTATGTACCAACAAGTCATGGTTGACTGGATGTTGGTTTAGGGGGCTTTGGACTTACTTTTGGGAAGATCTGGATTGATCAACAGATTGATCCAGCAGATCTGGATTAATCAGCGGATTGATCCAGTAGATCTGGATCGATCAGCGGATCGATCCAACAGATCTGGATCGATCAGCCGATCGATCCAGCAGATCTGGATCGATCAGCCAATCGATTGGATCATGTCCAATCGATCAGCTGATCGATCGGGTGAGTCCCCACGAACAGAACCCCTTTGGATCGATCCGTGGATCGATCCAGAGGTTCCAATTGATGAGTGGATCGATTGGGAGCTGCTGTTTGTGCGCGATAAGCCCTGGATCGATCAGCCGATCGATCCAGGCTATTCCAGAAAGCACAGAGGCACTCTGGATCGATCGGTTGATCGATCCAAAGCCTCCCCGATCGATTGGGAGCAATCCAATCGATCGGGATCCGACCGTTGGCGTCGTATTTAGCTGCAGGCGAGCGTTTCCTTTAGTAGTGCTCACACGATTCATCTCCGATCTTCACCAGTGACTCCACAGCTCTCTCTCAAGTTCAGATCGCCAGTTCTTGAAGATTCTTGGAGGTTCTTCCAAGTCAAGAGGCGGATCAAAAGCAAGAAGAGAAGTTAGGGTTAGGGTTTATTGTAAGCTTTTGCTTGTATTTCATATCCTTTCCTTTCTTCTTGTATTGAGAGTTTGTAAAGGCTTCTCCGCCTTCGGTAGTTACCGTAGAGGAGTGTATTTCATAGTGGAGGGTGCGTGAGTGTGTGGATCCTTGGATTAGTCACCTCTTGTGAGGTGAATACCAAGTAAAATCTATTGGTTAGCGTTGTATTTTGTTTCTTGTACATTTCCGCTGCACATCTTTGAAGAAACAAGCAACGCCAACCACGAAGCACACGACGAGCTATTCACCCCCCCTCTAGCTACTTTTCGGTCCCAACAAGTGGTATCAGAGCGAGGTCGCTCTTCACCGGAATCATCGCCGGAAGGGGCAAACAAAACAAGCAAAGCTAGAGGGTGAAGAAGTTGGAGCAAATTCATCAAAGTCAAAGAATTCAAGAAGCTCAACTTCAAGATGTAATTCCAAGATGGACTTGGATTTGACACAAGGGTGTCTCCACTGTACACATCTACTAGCTTTAATCTTTGGAAATCAAGGATCGAAAACTTCTTAATGGTGGAGATAGAGCAATGGTTTGCTCTAATGGAAGGCTTCGAGGCTCCAAGAAATTTAAAGGGCAAAGTCCTCAAGAAAAGCAATTGGAGCCAAGAGCAAATCCAAAGATGTGAGGCCAATGATAAAGTGACCAAGCTCTTGGTCAATCTATTGCCTAGCCACATTCTTGGAAAAATTGGAGAGTTCAAGGATGTCAAGGAGCTTTGGAGCAAATTGGCATCAATCCATGAGATCCCCTCCACTGTACTGAATCAAGAGGAATTCAAAGAGGGTGACTCATTGGATCAAGACCAAGAGGAGGACTCCGAAGTTGAGAGATGCTCAACTTCCGAAGAAGAAGTCCAAGAAGAAGCTTCATCTTCAAAGGGATGCAATGAAGAGGGCAAGGAGGGAGCATACTCCTTGTTCCATGTATAAGATGAAGATGAAGAAATCTCCACCTCTAGGATTGAGGGGGAGCAACTTTTGGCGACACCGGATCAAGTAGAAGGAGAAGTCTCCACATCCGGGTCAAGAGGAGAAGAGGATGAAGAAGCTTCCACCTCCACAAATCAAGACATATCTATTGGAGGAGAATCATCATCGGATCAAGAGGAAGCCTCCGCATCCGGATCCAAAGGAGAAGAAGCCACCCCTACACAAGAAGATATAAATAGTTCATTTAATAATAAAAAGCATATCATATGCTTTGAATGTAGGGAACATGGACATTACAAGAGCAAATGTCCTAAATTGGTCAAGAAGAAGGGCCAAGTGGCACAAAAGGGTAAGGAGAAGCCTAAGGAGACCACTCCCAGAACAAAGAAGAGCAAGGAGCACATTGTGTGCTTCTCTTGCAATCAAAAGGGGCATTACCGAAGTCAATGCCCTAAGGGGAAGAAGGTGGTCAAGGCTCAAGGAGGAAGCAAAATTCAAGGGGAGCCTCCAAGGTAAAAAGGAAGGTATCGTTCATTGAACCTACCCCCTTTAATAATGGTAAAAAGCATGATAGTTCTAATGTATATCATTTTAATGCTATTTACCATAAAAATAGAAGGCATGATAAAATTAAGGAAAATCATGTAGCTTATCATGCTAAAACCTCTCAACCTAGGCCTAGAAAGGTAGATAGGAATTTAGGCAAGAACCCTAAGGATTCTAGGTATTTGCCTAAGAAGAAGAAAAATTAAGGTTTTAGTGAAAAACCTAAGGGTGAAGAATTATGGAAGGAAAATCAAGTCTTGAGGTCAAGACTTGACAAATTAGAGAGGACTCTTCGAAAAATAACAAATATGACACAAGGGTCCAAGAGTCAAAATCTAGGTTTAGGACAACAAGGGTCATCCAAGGGTCATAGAGGTTTGGGATACAAACCTAAAACCAAAAAGGATGTACCTACTTATCATAGAGTTCCATATAGTTATGGAACAAACCCTAGGTCTAGTGGTCAAGTAAAGAATACTAGGGAGGTCATCCCTAAAAGTATTTTTGCAACAAATGTGACTAAGACTTCTAAGAAGTCCAAGAAAGTCATAAAGAAGGTCACAAGGGAAGCAATTCCTAGGGTTGACCTAGAAAATGTGACAAAGGCTTCTAAGAAGCCAAACAAGGTCACTAGGAAGGTATCTAGGGAGGTTATCCCTAGTGAGTACCTAGAGCATCCAAGGAGCACCAATAGGTTTTGGGTTCCTAGGAGAATCTTCTCTACCCCATAGATGGGTTAGAGAGTGTCAATTCTAAGAAGGGTAGTTAACCCAACTTTGAAGAAATTGACACTCAAGGAGCATTTTCAAGGTTATTATTAACTTTTGAAAAAGAAATAGATTTATCATTTACTCTTTGGAAGAGTAAAATGTGCCAAAAATTGAAGATATTGATTTTAATCTTAATTGGCACAATTTGGGAAAACATAAGAAATACCAAGTTGGGATTTTGGTATTTTCTTAATAATTTAAGGCAAATCTAAGCCTTAATTTAATGTGCTACTCTTGTGGAAAAATGAAATATGCCAACACTTGAGGAATATGCTTAATTTTAATTGGCATAAATTAATCAAGAGAATTAGAAATGCCAATTTAGGTTTTGACACTTTCTTGAAGCACTTTGGGCAAATCTAGGGTTTAAGTTTTAGGATTAGCTAAGATTAAGGATACTTAGATAGATAATCTAGGTATATTTTATTTATGCTAAACCTTGCCATGATTGTTTGCCCATTATATATCATGACATCATGTTTTATTTTTTCACTCATGCCTTATTATAAAATTACAAAAATACCATGTCATGTCATACATACATCATGTAGTTATAAGAAAATTTCCTTCTAAAAATTATTTCTTTTTGATGTATGCCATAACATTATCATGCATTATGTTTATCTCCTTAAAATTAAGGACAAATGACATTTATCAACAGGTGGTTTCATCAAGCGACATCCTAGGTGGATGTCCAATATCCACAAAATGTTTAGATAGATATGCATGATCACTAGATTAGGGCAAAACCAAATTTGACATCTCACAAAGACCTATAAGATGACTTGTATGTGTTTTATGCAAAATAGATACAAGGGAGATGTTAGGATGATGAATAAAACTCAACATACTAATTTGGTGCATTTCTTTGAGTTTTAAGTTCATCAAAACACATAGTTATGTGTTTTCCCATCATTGGGAAAGCTAATGTACAAGTCATGTGCATTAAGCCCAAGGAACATGGTGGGATATTGGTTTTGAAAATTATTTTAAAATGCTTTTGGCAAACCTTGATGAAGATTATCTTTTGATAGTAATCATCATTGAATAGTTGAGCACAAACTAGAAGAAAACACGAAAGTTTTTGCAAGTTCTCTAGTTTGTGTCAATCTTGGAAAATATGAAGTATTTTCTTATAAAATTATTTTTCCATGATAATATATGCCCTAAATAATGTCTACACAAATTTTCACAATTTTTGGATTTTTGTAGATTTTTCTAGGGATTTCTGAAGTTGACTGAAATGAAATTTCAACAACTATCAGAACTTCAATCGATCACCCGATCGATTGGAGTGCCTCAATCGATCCGGCGATCGATTGGGAAGGCAAATCCCGCGAGTAGAAGCTCGCTGGATCGATCCACCGATCGATCCAGCCCTTCTGAATCAATCAGTGGATCGATTCAAGCTGGTTCAATCGATTGGAATCCAACTCCAATCGATCGAAGATGCTGATTTTGGTTGGGAAAGCTTATTTTCAGCATTTTGAACCTATTTTAGTCTAGGTAACCATTCCTAACCCCTTAAAATACATTTGTATACATAAAAAAGGGTATTTTCATGTTGAAAACAAGGAAGGATTGGCTAAGGAAGACTAAATTGAAGTTTAGGTTGAGGTTTGATTCAAATTTTGAGCTTTTGAACCTCAAAACTTCTAAATTTGGGGTTTCCTAAAGGTTTAGGGATTCCAAGTCATTGTAGGTGCAACCTTGGAAGGTGGTTAACCTTCTTTCAAGTAAAATGCTCAAGGTTGAGCATTGGATTAAAATGGAGAGTGGATATTTTCATTGTTTAAGTTATAAATGCTCAAGGTTGGGCATTTGTCTACATTGGGGAAAATGTAGGGTTGATAATGAAGGGTATGAGACCTTCATTATCGTGTTGATCACAACGAGTGAAGTTGTGAACAACGATGAGCAACTCTTCAGGGGGAGAGTCTCAAAGGGGAGAATTTTCAACAAGTGAATTTGTTGATGTGTGCCAATAGAGGGAGAATGTAGGGTTTAAGTTAGGTCTGCATTATCTAGGAGGGAGTTTGCCTTCTTAGTAGGAAAATGTAGGGTTTAACTTACGCCTTCATTACCTAGTGGCATGAAGGAAGTTGAGGCTATGAGATTAGCCTAACTTAAATGAGGTATTGTCAAACATCAAAAAGGGGGAGATTGTTGGTGTAATATCCCTCAGGTCAAGGTTGACCTGGTTGACCAAGCTTGAGTCTTGGTTTGGGTTTCAATGTTTGACAATACAAGACTTCGATGATATGGACAAGTGCAGGTGCAGTTGTTCATTTGGGGAGATTGTTTGGTGCAATTTCCCTCTGATCAGGGTCTGATCAGGTTGATTGAAGAAGAGTCAAGTATGTCAAGGTTGACCAGATCCTTGACTGAGAAGTCCTAACTGGGATGTTAGGTAGAAGGAAAGTCCCGGTGAGTGAAGCCAGGTGAAAGACCTAGTGAGTGAAGCTAGGCAGATAGAAAATCCTAGTGAGTGAAGCTAGGTGAAAGACTTGGTGAGTGAAGCCAGGCAGAAGTGAAAATCCTAGTGAGTGAAGCTAGGTGAAAGACCTGGTGAGTGAAGCCAGGCAGAAGAGAAGTCCTAGTGAGCGAAGCTAGGCAGAAGGGAAGTCCTGGTGAGTGAAGCCAGGCACGGAGAAATCCAGATGGGTCAAGGTTGACCAGACATCTGGTGAAAGTCCAAGTAGGTCAAAGGGGTTGACCGGATACTTGGCACGATGAGGAAAAGTCCAAGTAGGTCAAGGGAGTGACCAGATACTTGGCACGATGGAGAAAAGTCCAAGTGGGTCAAAGGGATTGACCAGACACTTGGTGAGAGAGTCCTAGCTAGTCAAGGGTGACCGGATGCTAGGTTTTATGTACCAACAAGTCATGGTTGACTGGATGTTGGTTTAGGGGGCTTTGGACTTGCTTTTGGGCAAAAACCAAGATCTGGATTGATCAGCGGATTGATCCAGCAGATCTGGATCGATCAGCCGATCAATTGGATCATACCCAATCGATCAGCTGATCGATCGGGTGAGTCCCCACAAACAGAACCCCTTTGGATCGATCCGTGGATCGATCCAGAGGTCCTAATCGATCAGTGGATCGATTGGGAGCTGCTGTTTGTGCGCGATAAGCCCTGGATCGATCAGCCGATCGATCCAGGCTATTCCAGAAAGCACAGAGGCACTCTGGATCAATCGGTTGATCGATCCAAAGCCTCCCCGATCGATTGGGAGCAATCCAATCGATCGGGATCCGACCGTTGGCGTCATATTTAGCTGCAGGCGAGCGTTTCCTTCAGTAGTGCTCACATGATTCATCTCCGATCTTCACCAGCGATTCCACAGCTCTCTCTCAAGTTCAGATCGCCAGTTCTTGAAGATTCTTGGAGGTTCTTCCAAGTCAAGAGGCGGATCAAAAGCAAGAAGAGAAGTTAGGGTTAGGGTTTATTGTAAGCTTTTGCTTGTATTTCATATCCTTTCCTTTCTTCTTGTATTGAGAGTTTGTAAAAGCTTCTCCGCCTTCGGTAGTTACCGTAGAGGAGTGTGTTTCATAGTGGGGGGTGCGTGAGTGTGTGGATCCTTGGATTAGTCACCTCTTGTGAGGTGGATACCAAGTAAAATCTATTTGTTAGCGTTGTATTTTGTTTCTTATACTTTTCCACTGCACATCTTTAAAGAGACGAGCTATTCACCCCCCCTCTAGCTACTTTTCGGTCCCAACAATAAACAGTTGCTCACAACCAAGATGGAATGAGACAAACCATTGGAGTGGTTGTAGTGTAATTAGATATTAGTTTATCTTAACTAATAAATTAAACTAGTACACTATGAGTGTATTGAGCAGGACCATTTAAGATAAATTCTTTTTATACTGACTACATAAAAAAATAAGACCTTTGTTATTATGGAAGTGTGTGCTCTTAATCATGATATAATAACAAGCACATATACTCAATATTCATTTCTTTAATTTATCAAAGTGTGCGATTTAGTTCGATAAATCAATAGGCTCGATAAGTTGGGAAATGATATTATTTATATGATGTGTTGTTGATTATAGAATGAAAATGTGTCATATTAATCTAGGTTGATAATGTCCCCAAAAGGAGCTCATAAGGATTGTCATGTAAACCCTGCAGGTGAACCTAGTCCGACATGACAATAAGGTTGAGTGGCACTACTCTTGGAATTAGATATTAATTAAATGAGTTGTCAGTAATTTACTTAATTAGTGGACATTCGATATCTTAAACACAGGGAGACTTACACACCCATGATAAGAAGGAGCCCATATAGTAATATGGGATTGGTGCGGTAGTTCAATAATAACTCTTTAGTGGAATGAGTTATTATTGATGAACTCGAGTCGGGTGTTCGGGGCAAACACGGGAAGCTCAAGTTCATTGGGAGACCAAAACCAATTCTCCTCTCGGTCCCTGTTGTAGCCTCTTATTTATTAAGTATTATACCCACCTATCCCACCTTAAGGTTACCGACCAAGCCTAGCTTGGAGCCCAAGCTAGGGTCGGCCAAACCAAGGTGAGTTGATGGCCGACCCTAGCTTGAACCCAAGCTTAGGTGGTCGACCACAACACAATAAAAGGATTTTAATTTTTAAAATCTTTTCTTATGTGGAAGCTATTGTTTTAAAAGAGAGTTTAAAATTTAAATATTTTCTTTTATAACTTTCTACAAAGGATTAAGAGAAATGTTTGATATCTTTCCTTATTTGTAGTTAAAAGGAAGATTTTAATTTTTGATAAAACTTTCCTTTTTGTAAACATCCTCATGGTTTTAAAAGAGAGTTTTAAAATTTTAAATTTTCCTTTTATAGCTTTCTACAAAAGATTAAAAGAAAGATTTGATATTTTTCCTTATTTGTAGATTAAAAAGGAATATTTTAATTTTGAGAAAATTTTCCTTTTTGTAATCATCCATTTTAAAAGAGAGATTTTAATTTATAAAAGTTTCCTTTTATAACCAACCATGAAGGGAATTTTTTAAAGAGAAATTTTTATTTTAAAATTTCCGGAAACAAATTAGAAAGTTTTAATTTTGTGATTAAAACTTTCCTTGTTTGGAGGGAATAAGGTGGTCGGCCATTAGAGGTTTGATAAGGAAATTTTAATTAAATTTTCCTTCTTAAACATTGGCAAGGAATATAAGAAAATTTTATTTATAAAACTTTCCTTATTTGCCAAGACCAAGGAATATAAAAGAGAGGGTAGAAGTGTCTCACCTAACAACACATAATCTAGTATTCCTCTCTTCTATTCCTTGGTGGTATGGCCGACCCTCTCATCCTTCATCTTCTCCTATTCTTTTTCCTTGGTGGCCAGCGGCATCTCATCTCAAGGAGCTTGGTGGTGGCCAGATCTTGTTAGAGGAAGAAGGAGAGATAGGAGGTTTTGTTTCTTAGCATCCCTTGAAGCTTGGTTGGTGGCCGAAGTTCTTCATCTCAAGGAGTTTGTTGATTGGCCGAAACTTGCAAAGAGAAGAAGAAAGCTTGGGTGGATTCTCATTTCGGTAGATCATCGCCCACACGACGTCCGAGATTAGAAGAGGAATACGGCAGAAGATCGTGAGGTCTATAAGCTACGTAAGGTATAACTAGTTATTAGTTTCCGCATCATAACTAGTTTATCCTTTTGTTTAGATCTTGAAATACCAAACACAAGAGGCTAGATATTATAGGTTTCGGATTTGTGATTCGAATTTGTATTTCTTTTGCTTTTCGATCTTGTGATTTGATTGCTCTTAATGGTTAAACCTAGGGTTACTATAAGGAGATTAAATATTGAATTTCTTTGAAAGACTTTGTCGAGGTAGTGGTGGATGATCCCATACCCAAGAAGACTTAGTGTCTCGCCATGTTTGACCTGGGAGCCGATCTCTAAAATAAATATTTAATCAAATTTGTAACATACGTGGATTTGAATTAATAATGTTAAACATCGTTTGAGATTGAAGTCTAAACTTCTAAGAATAGATAAGTTGAATTTGGAATCAATAATGTTAAGTTCTGTTTGCGATTCCAAATTTAATTTCTAAAGAACACAATAGGTTATTAGGAAAGATTCAGGACTTGTACAAAATTTTTATACAGGGGAACCAATACGATATTCCAAATAACAACCAACATATCTTTCATAAGAATTGTGCATAGAGTCAGTATCTTAGAGAATACAAACTCTAGGATACCTAGATGTATTATACAACTCTAGGATTATCAAATACGCAGCAAACCTTTATTCAGAAGGTAGCAAGAAGCCTACTCACTAATGAATCATCTTCCACTTTCTATACTCAATAGTGCCTCAATGTCCAAACTACGATACCTAGAAGTAGAGTGTTCAGATGATGCTACATTTTGCATCCTTTGTGGAGGCTCATGAACATATTCTGATGTTACAATTATGTCATCAACAGGCTCCTGGTGTTTACTTTGCATATCTAAAATTTGCTTATTTTTTCTCAGCTTTCCAAGATCATCTGCCACTTCTTTCATAGTGGGCCTTTCATCTCCGTTAGAATTCAGACAAAGAGCAACCAACTTGCACACCTCTTTAATCACTACCTTGTCTTCTTCTTTCTTAATTTCTGGATCCACCATTTCTTCAACCTTATTTTCCTTCATTGCAGAAATGAAACTGGTCACGAGCAGCATTTCCTCACCTGACACATCGAACTCAAGTGCCTTCTTCCTTGTGAGAAGCTCTAGAATCACTACTCCAAAGCTGAAAACATCACTTTTCTTAGTCAATCGACAAGTTAACATGTACTCAGGATCCAAGTAACCACGAGTCCCTTGCACAAATGTACCCAATTGAGTTGCATCCTTGGGAGCTAATTTTGATGCTCCAAAATCTGAAACCTTAGCTGTGTACTCGTCGTCCAGGAGGATGTTGGAGGACTTCACATCTCCGTGAATGATCGGTGTAGAAGCTGATGAATGCAAGTAACCTAGGGCTTCAGCAGACTCCACAGCAATCCTTAAACGGGCATCCAGTGATATGTGAAACCTGTGAGTCTTGCTATGTAGATACTCAAATAAATTTCCTTTCGATACTAATTCATATACAAGCATTGGAACCTCAACCTCTATGCAGCATCCCAAGAGCTTGATGATATTCTTGTGATTTATCTGTGATAGGATGAGCATCTCTTTTGCAAATTCCCTAGCTTGTCTCTCGTCGACCAGCTTCGACTTCTTGATCGCTACTAGTCTGTTGTCTTCTAGCGTGCCTTTATAAACTATTCCTTGTCCTCCACGACCAATAATTCGACTTGAGCTGAAGTTATCTGTAGCCTTCTTCAATTCTTCTTGTGTAAACAACTTAAAAGTGGCACCTCGATAAGAATTCATTTGTTGTTGTAGTAATACACCTCCATTCTGTTTGAAAAACTTTTGCCTAGTTTTCATAAGCTTTCTTTTTTTCAATCCTAAGTAGATAGAAAAGCCTGAGACGGTTAAGAAAAGGATGCTGCTCATCGTATCTGCACATAAAAGATATTGATAATTATAAATTGTGAACTGAAGAGTGAAAAGATTGTTACATGCAAGAACAAAATTATTGATATTAGCCATCATTTGCCTAGACAGAGGACAAAGCATATTCATTCAGTACAATTAGAAAAGAGAACAAAAGTGTTAGTCTTTCTGCAATTTCCTCCTTATGTGCATCTGCTCCCATGGCCTATCCTAAAAACTCATATTAGTTAGCTTATAATGATACCACAATCTAATTAGCTAAGTATCCGGTGAGGATCACACCATCTACCTAAAAACTTTTCATACTCCAAGTAAACTCAGAGGACTAATCCAACATTCTATACCTCCATTGCTAATAAAGTTATTTACTAGACTCAAAACTCTTGATCATTTATTTGCATTAGGAGTCTCTGGTGTAAATATGAATCATATAATGATACGTTATTCCATTACCTCTAAGTTTTTTTTTTTTGAATAATACCTCTTCAAAATGACAAATTTTAAAGGTGATTGATCCGATCTCATAGAAGTTTCCCACTAACCATTAAAGTAAATTAGAAAGCACTCACGAAAACCCATCCAAACGGCCAACATTCTTAGGGTTGTCGTCCCATTACAATATGTCATAGCTAGGATTCAATCCTTAGATACTTGATTAACCACTTAAAAGATCTAATCGCTGCACCATTACCCTGGAGTCAGTCATACTCTAAGCATTTTAATCTTTATGACACGAGACATGGAGGACATTATTCTCAAGGCTTATTCTAATATTATTTACTGAATTTTCTTCAATTAATGTCTTGTGTCACTTGTGACTTTTCTTCTTTGCCCCTTAGAATGCTCATCAATAAATTTGTCATCCTTAATTATCAAAAAAATCTTACTTCCAATCGAACTCGAACTCTAAAATATAGAACCTTTTTATTCTATGTGTTATGAAGTTCCTATCATGCTTAGAACATTCTTGTGTTTCTGTTATGTTTACTTTTCACCTAATTGAAGTCTAAGGTGTACTACTTTCAATAGAGTAACTCGTGATGTTATAGACTTGTTCTTATTAGGCGGCTTATACACTATCTTTTCAAATAGAGTAACTTCTCTCTCTTGACTCATACCTACAAGAAACTCATAACAACAACATGAGCCAAAAGACCAAAACAACAATTAAAAAATAGCCACAAAAAAAAAAACCACTCAAATTGTGTGATCATTTTGAGATTCACTTACCAATTAGCACCTTTAGATATTGAGGCAAAGTGCTTGATGTTGTTGGATGGCAACCATCCTTGGTGATTGGATCACCCATTGTGCCTTGTGGACATGAACAAGTATAATTGCCTATCGTATTTATACAGCTTCCATAACACCTATACTCTGACCAGAGACTGCATTCATCAATATCTGCGACCAAACAGTGTTTAAAATCAGCAAAATCCTTGTGGCAATTATCCTTTTTATTCAATTAATTAGCTACAATCTACCTTTGCATC
Source organism: Zingiber officinale (assembly GCF_018446385.1). Taxonomy (NCBI): domain Eukaryota; kingdom Viridiplantae; phylum Streptophyta; class Magnoliopsida; order Zingiberales; family Zingiberaceae; genus Zingiber; species Zingiber officinale. Next base: position 138,354,267 of record NC_055993.1, read on the forward strand.
CACCATCTCCATAAGGGTTCCCTTGGTAACCTCTTGTGCAGTTGCAGATGTACCCTTCTCCGCTGCTTGAACTGAAGCACTCACTATTCTTATCAGCGCAAGCATATGATGCCGGTGGCGACTTCGGGTTCCGGCGAGCCTCCTCACAAATTGTCATATTTTCCACGCTCCAATCCAACACCACTGGCATCCCAAATTTGTAAGTCTGATTCAATCTATTCCCACCAAGATCTGCTGTGCTAAAGTTGTACCTGATAAATTAAGAAGGCTTAATTAAACAACACTCTTATTTTAATTCCTTTAAATCGCTTCCTGTAACATCCCACTTTGTTACCAGATGACGAGTTATAAACTAATAGAAGAACTTTAAGCTTAGATAAATTAGCTTGTTTAAGCATTTTGAGCCAATAATAAGGTTAGATCTCTCCTTTAATGGCGGGCATAAGAATTGATATTAGAGTTGATCTAATTTTAAGTATAGTAAAATAAAAGCTATCTATGGGAAGGTATAACCACCATTAGGGATGTTAAACCTTCGGTGGAGGAACTTTTAACACTTATTAATCTCACCAAAGGCTTGGTGTCTAAGGTTTTTCATGCGCATGTTGTAGATATAGGGGTCTTTATGGAAGAAGAACTCATCTAGTAGGCGTCTGTATTTATTTTATTGCTTTTGTTTATTAATAAAGATAAACATTTATTTTTATTATTGTACATACTTAAAGTTTAAAACATTAGTGGGAATTTATATATTTGTTTGACACTCTGTCTATGATATCATAATTTATTACTGTTGTTTAACATTTAGTGTTTATAAATATGATACAGATTTCTATTGAAATCATTAAGTTTGGATCATGATTTACTATTGCAGTTTAGCATAAAGTATTTTGTAAATATGATCTGACATTTTTTGAAATCATCTTAGTACCAGTTGGAAATTAACATTTCATGTAATTTCTACTCTACACACCCGTATCTTAATCTATGTTATTAATGATATTGATATTATAATTACTGTTGGGGTTTATCACGATCATATATATTAGTTATGACCTCTTTAGTCTTATACCAATGAAGTTAATGAACTAGATTTTTTAAGGGGTATTTTGTACCCATAAAGTTTAATATCAACTAAAGTTAAATTCACATATTGTCTATAATCACATATGACATAAGTGGGAGATTGTTGGATTTAATATCCCTTAAGATGGTCTCACATGTGATTTAAAAGACTTGCGATACTAAAATATGTTAAGTAATCTAAATTAAGGTTATTGGATTCTGAATTATTGGATGTGAGTTCAATATGTAGAACCCTTTAGTCCAATCCGTTATTATATATGACCTGATAACAAATTGGATTCATATATAAAGGGGAGGTTCCCAAGGGTTTAGGACATCAAATCTTGATCTAGTTTTTTGTTCTCCATTGACAAGAAATTTTTCGACACCATTATCTCCCAAGCCCCTTGGAAGATCTTCCTTATTTGCTTCCACTTCTTCTTCTTTCTCAAGATCTTTTGAACGACGCTAAAGGACAAAAATATGACTCTTCAATCAGGGATTTTTTTTTTTTTTTTTGCCTATTATGCTTATGTATTTACTTTTTTATGTTATATTCTCGATGAAATAAAAATTCATGCTCATATGTTCTTATTTTTTTTTTATTCGAGTTTTTATTTCTTTCCTAGAATTCATAAGGTTAGGAGAAAACACACATTTTATCCCCTAGGATTGAGCAATTGATTCAAAATCAAATCGACCGAATCGATTTAATCAAAATTAGGCAAACTATTTTTTTTTTTTTCAAACTAACCAAACCGACGTAGCTTTCTAATATAAATCGACCACTCTGAATCGATATAATGTTGGTTAATTCAGTTTTTGACTTAAGTAACCAAACTTTTGATACATTTCTATTTGTTGGGGTTTAATCAAAGTCCCACATTGAAAGATTTGGTAAAACATCATAGGGTTAAAAGGATACATGATATCTCTATTGGCATGACACCTTTTGGGGAGAGCCCAAGAGCAAAGTCATGAGAGCTTAGGCCCATAATGGATAATATTATGTCATTGTGGAGATATGTGAACATCTTTTTGGGTACAACAAATGGTATCAAAGTCATGGTCCAGACCAGATGCCATGTGAGACGGTCTTAAACGAAGTTGAGAGTGAGCCTAGAGTAGGTCAGGGTGACCGTATGTTCGCGAGGAATCCGAAGTAGGTCAAGGTGACTAGATGCTTGCGGGGATGCCTGGAGCAGATCAGGGTGATCGGATACTTACGGGGAGACAAGTAGGTCAGGGTGACCAGATGCTCACGGATAGACCCGAAGTAGGTCAAGATTGACTGGCCGGATCAAGCTACTTACAGGGTAACGGATCAAGCTACTTGAGACCTAGATCAGGTACATGATATCTTCATTGGTATGAGATCTTTTGGTATCAAAGTTGGACATTATTTCTCATTTAAATATCTAATAATTGTGATAGTTGCATATGAGAATAAAATAAATTGATTAATTTAATTGAATTAAAAATTTTAAAATTGAATTTTAACTGAAACAATTGATATTTTTTAAAGAAAATTACCAAAATGACCAAATCAACTTTTATTCAAAATAATTAAACCGGACTTTTAAATTCGATCTTTTCAACCAAATTTTTTTTCTCACCTCCCATTCGTTTCTTATCACCCATCATTAATCTCTAAAGTTATCGTCCGAATATGAAAGGTAAGTTTAGTGAGACAAAAAATTTAAAGTGGTGAGGATTATTTTTGTTAATTTTAATTATTTATTTAAGATTATTAATAAAAAATTTATTTAATTTAGATAATCGATAATTTTTTAATAGTAAAAATACATCTAAAAATTTATGCTTCGATAAAAAAAAATAAAAACTTTTATTTGGTTTAGATATCCATTTATACTTTAGGATAAAAGTACACCTAAAAATTTTATAACAAAAAATTTATTTTAAATTATAAAAATTAAATAAAAAAGTGATATTTTATTTAAAAAATAAATTTATATTTTTGAAAATATTATATATATATATATATATATATATATATATATATATATGAAGGTAAAGTAAAAAAATAACATAAAGTTAAATTAAAAAAAACGTAATGGTAAACAAAACATAAAGAAAAAAATCATAATGTTAAAAAAAAAATGTAAAGAAAAAAATATAATGTAAAAAAAAACGTAAAATTTATAAAATAATAATAATAATATTTGATTTTGTAATGAAAAATAATCTAATAAAATATTAAATTAGATTATATATTAAAATCTCTAAATAAATAAATTTTTATTATATTATCTAAACTAAATAATATTAAATTATATTTTATTTTTCATAATTTTAATTATATAATTATTTATTAATCATATAATTAAAATTATATAATGTAAAGAAAAATAATAAAGTTATTAATTCGTTACCAGCGTCCAACTTTATGATGGATTCGTTGACTTAGTTCATATAAATAATTATTTTATTTTATTTTATTAAATTTCCATAATATAACTATTCTTATTTTATTAACAAATTACTCTGAGTATCTATTTAAATAATTATTTCAATTTCTTTACTTTATTATTAGAATATATTTTTTTTTCTTAAATGACTCCGATTGGCTGTATGATTAGATGGAGTGGAGAGTCAAGTCAATTGATTAACAGGCCAATGGGTCATCATGTCGTTTAGTGGATCAATTTGAGCCAATTGAGTTAAATAGACTATTAAGCAGCTCAGAACCTCATACCACTCCTGCTCGACGACGAAGGCGTAGCTGCAAGGATTGAAATCCGACACGAAAGAGTTGTTGATCTCATCGCCGAACCCGATAAAGAAGGCCGTCATCCCCTTCCGGATCGCCGTCTGGCAGCACCCGGAACCGTCGCAGGTGCCGTTTCTCATGTTGAGATCAAGGCAACCAGAGACGCAGCCGGTTCCATAGAAGTCGTGGCCGAAGTTGCCGTTGTCCATGAGCGCGATGGTGTTGCAGCCGACGGCAGTGAACTTGTTCTCGGCCGCGGAGATGGTAAAGGCGGGCCGGGTCGAGAGGTCGAAGGGGATGTATCTTTGGCTGGTCACGCTGGTGTTGTTGTAGCAGATCCAGTCGATGTGGGTGTAGGCGCGCGCGCGGCTGAGGTTCAGCGAGATGTCGATGAGCTCGATGGCGGTGTTGCCGATGAAGGGGCGGGAGCCGTCGCAGACGATGTCGAAGCCGTAGCGGAAGCAGCCGGGGCCGATGCCGAAGGGGTAGGGGATCTCGACATCGCCGCACTTGCGCTCGCAGTTTGGTGGTAAAGTAGCGGCACTGGAATAGCTCGGTGGTGAAGCAGCAGCAGCTAAAGCTGCCACTGTCAGCGCTATTACGATTACTACGTTCACGGAGTGAAACTGGAAGGTTAGACCTGCCATTCCGGTTCTCTCTCTAACAACCTTTGCAGCTCTTGCATATTAAATAGAGATCGAGATTTGCAGGGAAGATTTCAACATCTTCTCTGAGTTGACTTGAATCCGACGACTTTGGAAGAATATTACATTATTGAACATTTCAAGGGACTCTTTTATAGTTTTATAAAGCATTTGGATTTTGTTTGTAAAATTGCATCTGAACGACTCATCCTTTTTTTTTTTTTTTGTTTCTTTCTATCGCGCCTTCATTTCTATACATCTTATCTATTGTCTGTTAATTAGTAATATATTTATATGAAGATAACAATCGAGATAAATATTTGCAACGCCGAAAGACTTCCACTCATTCTAGTCGCTGACTCTAGTCCGACGACTTCACAAATGCATGGCTGAGAACGTTCCAAGCTGGTAGAGGATCAAATTCGATGACTAATTTTATTAAATAGATTTTCTCCCATAATTATCCTTTAATTTAGGAATTGTTCTTAAAAATAAAATAGTTCAATCATGGTGCACACATCAATGGCTCATGCCTTCCGTATTAATTAAATCATCAGCAACAAAAGTGAAATCAGCACCTCAGCCCTTCCAGGATAGCCCCCATTATTTAGAAGAGGGATAAATCATAGAAAATTTCTATTAATATTAGTTTTAAGAATAAATTATAAGATAATTAAAATTAAAATTAAGATATTAGTTTTAGAAAAAAGGAAAAGAAGTTTTAAAAATTAAAATTTTCTATTCATGTTAAAAAAAAGAAAAATTTTTGAAGAAAAGTTTTAAATTTTAAAACATGATTTTAATTTTTAAAAGCTTTCCTTTTTAACATCCACTTTAGGAAATTAGAAGAGAGTATGTAAAATTTTATAAGAGCATTACTTCTTGTAAAATTTTATAAAAAAAAATTATTTCCTTTTAATTGTGCCCGACCACCTTGCTTGGTGCCCAAGCAAGGGGCCGGCCAATAGAATTAAACCAAATCAATAATTTGGTGATTGATTCAATCAAGAGGAAAGAAAAGGAAAATAAAAAGAGAAAAGGAAAAACTAGAGAAAGATTTTAATTTTTGTAAAAATTCTTCCATTATTTGCCTTCGGCAAGTATTATAAAAGAAGGGGTGAGGAGACTTCATGAGACACAATTCTTATTCTCTTGCTTGGAGATTTTGGTGTGGCCGACCCTCCCTCCTTCTTCTCTTCTTTTCCCTTTTGCTCTCTTCTCCTTGGTGGTGGTGGTGGCCGGATTTTAGAGGAAGAGGAAGAAAGCTTTTGGGTTGTGTTCATCTTAGAGGATCGTCGCCCACACGACATCCCAAGCGAGACGAGGAATACGGCAGAAGATCTCGAGGTCATTAGCATACAAAGAGAAGGTATAATTAGCAATTGTTTTCCGCATCATGCTAGTTATTTCTTTTTGTAAGAATTCCAAACACAAGAGGCATTAGATCTAGTTTTTCGAATTAGTTTTTCGAGTTTGTGTTTTCTTCTTTTTCGAATTTGTGATTCGATTTTTTTTTTTTGTTAACCTAGAATTATTTAAGGAAATTAAATATTAGCTTTCCTTAAAAGGCTTTGTCTAGGCGGTGGTGGTTGCTCCCATATCCAAGAAGGCCATGTGCCTCGCCATGCAGTCCTGGAAGCCAATTTTGAAAATTAATATTTAATGGAATTAATAATATAGGTGGATTTGAATCAATAGTGTTAAGTTCCGCTTGCAATTCAAATCTAAACCATTAAGAACAGATAAGTTAAATTTGGAATCAATGATGTTAAGTTCCGTCTGCGATTCCTAATTTAACTTCTAAAGAACACAATAGGTTATTTAAGGAAATGTTCGACACTTGTACAAAATTTTTGTACAGTGGAACCGGTACGTTTTTCCTAGGACTAACCAACAATTTTAAAGTAGGGATGAAGTACCATCAACATGACAAAGTAAATCATGAATACAAAGTAACAGAAGAAATTGTAATTTTCATAGTAAATAGTTATTGATCCTGTCTGAGAAGCTTGACAAGACGGAGAGCCCGGGAGAAAAAACCTACCGCTGGTGAAGAATAATACCTGTAGAACACCGATCCGAGAAACCCAAAGTGGATCAGGAAGAATAGAGTCGCCGTGTGCCCTCCTTGCGCGAAGATCCGATAACAAGAGAGAGATCCGACCGAAGAGAACCCGGATTCAGAGCTTCCAAGACTTCCTGCACACAAGAGACCAACCAACACTATCGTCAGTGACCTAAGACCGGGGTGGGAATCCCTGGTTAGGCCCTCCGACGCTCAAGTTAGTGATCTCTCTTGGTGTCTCCGAAGGAAGAAGATGAACAGTAGTTGAAAATTAGGGTTATGAATATGCGTGATGATGTGAACTTACCTAGCCAACGGAGAGAATTCCCCTTTTTATACCACTTCACATAACCTCCGTAGTCATGAAGTGGACCCCGGTTTGTTAGAGTTTGTTATGAGATAACGTAAGCTGCGTACTTGTGCCTTTTAAGGAATCTTTTTTGTACCCCAGATGTACCTTCTTTATCTTCTAGTACCTGCAAAATAGTCTGAAAACACATTTCCCGCCAAAATATATAACACCTGTTATACAATCATATACTGCAAATATTTTCATTAACCATTTTATTTACTTCTATCCTGTTTCACAGATCCTTTAAAGTGTTTCTATCATTCCTACTTGCCCCTCCTGTTGTTGCTATATCATAGATAGCTTAATGTACCCATGTTCCTTGTATTAATCGGAGCTGGGCTTAATTAGGTTTGATCAATTATTATTACCTCTCATGAGGCTCCTGGAGCAGTGCCCATCCGGGCTCCTGTTCCTACTTGCCCCTCCTGTTGTTGTTATATCATAGATAACTTAATGTACCCATGTTCCTTGTATTAATCGGAGCTGGGCTTAATTAGGTTTGATCAATTATTATTACCTCTCATGAGGCTCCTGGGGCAGTGCCCATCCGGGCTCCTTTATGTTTATTATTCTAACTAGCACTGGGCTATATTTTATCAAGTATCTTTTCAAGGTATTAGTCAACCTGGCCGATATTGGCCTTCCTTCCTGGAGGTATGTTTCGCTCGGTATTGGTCTACCTCCTTTGATAGGTATATGAAGATATTTGCAGTATATGATTGTATAACATATGTTATATATTTTGGCGGGAAATGTGTTTTCAGACTATTTTGTAGGTACTAGACGACAAAGAATGTACATCTGGGGTACAAAAAAGATTTCTTAAAAGTCATTTACCATAAGTACGCAGCTTATGTCATCTCATACCAAACTCTAACAAACCGGGGTCCACTTCATGACTACGGAGGTTATATAAAGTGGTATAAAAAGGAAAATTTTCTCCGTTGGCTAGGTAAGTTCACATCATCACGCACATTCATAACCCTAATTTTCAACCACTGTTCATCTTCTTCCTTCGGAGACACCAAGAGAGATCACTAACTTAAGCGTCGGAGGGCCTAGCAAGGGATTCCCACCCCGGTCTTAGGTCACTGATGATAGTGTTGGTTGGTCTCTTGTGCGCAGGAAGTCTTGGAAGCTCTGAATCCGGGTTCTCTTCGGTCGGATCTCTCTCTTGTTATCGAATCTTCACGCAAGGAGGGCACTCGGCGACTCTATTCTTCCTAATCCGCTTTGGGTTTCTTAGATCGGTGTTCTATAGGTATTATTCTTCACCAGCGGTAAGTTTTTTCTCCCGGGCTCTCCGTCTTGTCAAGCTTCTCAGACAGAATCAGTTATCATGGTCAAATTTAACAAAAATAAATAAACTATATGAAAAGAGAAAGAGCTATTTTATGATGGTGCAAAGATTTCAGTGGAATCTAAAGAAGATTTTCTTTATTTTTTTTCACTCTAGTTTTTTTTCCTTCTGTTTTTTCTTTCCTGTTTTTTCTTTGGTTGTTTTTTTCCCCTTTTTCTGGTTTTTTTGTTTGCTTTTTGTTTTTTTAACATAACGGAGACTGAGACGGAAAAAATTACAAAGAAGAAGAAGGAAAAAAAATGATGAGATGAATAAAATGAACAAATAGTAACTTTGTCTTACTACTATTAATGTTATCGAAATTATTATCGTCGATAGAAAAGTGTTGTTAATGAAAATAGAAGAAAAGTTACTATTGTCGAAGCTGCTATTGCCATCGTCGAAGTTGTCAAGGTTGCCACACTGTAGACGATGATATCAAACTAGCATGTAGAAACTCCTGTAGTTGCTGTAACAAAAATTCAGAAGAAAAAAATTGGAAGGAAGAGAAGATGACTTTGATACCATGTTAAAATTAATAGACAAAGGAAAGAAATAGAACAAAGAATAATTCTTTGATCTGTTATTTACTGAAGTCAATAGACTTATTTATATAAGTTAACTAAACAATAATGAAAAAACTAAATATGACATACAATTATAAGCATAGCAATAAATATAATAGATTTAGAAGTATTATTTTTGCTATTCGATTCATGTCAATCTTGATTGTGATGTTGATCTTGATTGTGATAACAAATATAATAAATCTTAATTAATTGAAATCAATTCAAGATTATTTTTCATTATTATCATTAACATGAACTAACTGCGTCAACACATGGGATAATATTTGATCCGGTCCGGAAGCTGAGTCGGATGGACCGTCGGGAGAGGTGTCGAGAATGTTGACGAAGTCGCGACGTCCCGGAGGGGGGTGTGCTGAGATGGCTCCTATGTTGACCAAGTGTTCAGAAGTCCTCTGGTCAACGCTACTTGCAGCCAGCGACCGGTTTAACCCGGCCCCCGGTACCCCGATACTTGAGGCAGATCCGACGAATATATGAGTACAAGACTAAGCCATGAAATAATGAAAATGCATATGAAATATGAACGAGGAACGTACCCTGGCTCAGGGGGCGCCCTCGGATAGGACGCGGCTTGAGTTGTCGCGACCCGAAAGAGTAGATGATTTTGATCAGGATGGATCTGATGGTGAAGAGCCAAACGAGGTGCAGAGCCGAAAGATGAGCTGCAGGTCGGGAGAAAATAACGACACGCAGGCCGGGAAAAAGCACCGGTACGCAGACCGGGATACGACACCGGCACGCAGGCCGAGACATGAGATCGGCGCACAGACCGGAACAATAGATCGGCACGCAGGCCGGCACACGAGATCGGCACGCAGGCCGGGACGCTGGGTCGGCACGCATGCCGGGACGCTAGGTCGGCACACAGGCCGGGACGCTGGATCGACACGCAGGCCGGAACCCGACACATATATAGGAGCCACGCTAGGGTGGAATACAGTACACGAGCAAGATCGGCGCAAGGTCAGAATACAATAACAGCATACAGACCGGGCACACAAACATGGCACACAGCTCAAAGGCATACGACGACGAGGAAGCTGCCCCGTATAAGCGTCGGAGTCTGAAAGACGATGACAACTAGCCATAGCGCGGAGGGGGCAGCGATTGCAACGTGGAGGCCTAGACTGTGGGGGTGAACAGTAGTGCCGGCAATGGCTCCGAACACTGCGACGTCGACACGGAGAAGGAGAAAGGGCTGCCGGCGCTCGTGATGGGGGTCATGGTGCACACAGGGAGAAAAGAGGAGACGACGGCTGGAAATCACAGTCGGCCAGAGAGGAAGGAGGAGAGGAGAAAAGGCGGTTGCCATCATCGGCGCTGGCGAGGAGAAGAAGGGCAGTCGCAAGTTTCTCCGGCGGCGGAGATGGTGCTGCGTGAGGAGGGCAATGGCAGCGGCGCTAATCCAGTAGCGATGTTGCGAGGAGAAGAGGGAGATATCGCATGGTGGCGACGGCAAGACCCTCCGGCGAGGCAGCGTCAAAGGAGGGTGGCAATGATGTCTCTCACGAGCTGTGGTGGCACCGAAGAAGGGGAGAAGAAGGATGGCAGCATTGTGAGGCACTTCCGGCGAGAAGAAGAGAAGGAGAGGGGGCGTCGGCGTGTTGGTCTGATGGCGGCGCCGCAAGGAGGACCGACGACCTGTGGCAGTATGGGTCGCGGGAAAGAGGAGGAGGAGAGAGGGTAGCCGGCGGTGAGGAGAAGAAGAGGAGCAGAGGTGAAGGCCGGCGGCCGGCGTCAGCGCCGGCTAGAAGCAGGAGAGGGAGGACCCCCCCCCCCCCCCCCTCTTTTCCCCCCATGCTACAGTAACCCTTAAGACCCCAAAAAACCCCTCACCTCTCAAAAGACCAAAACGTATCAGTATTAATTGAATTATGGAACGTTGGAATAGTGATTGAAGTGATGAAAGCCGAAAAGAAAAAAAAAAAACATAGTTGTGATTGAAGTCGATCAACTAGTTTAGTAGATGTTAATTATCATAAACCCTCGTCACTGGTAGGAGCTTATCTTTCTCCCTCATTTGATGAAAAAAGTAAACATGATGTATTGGGTTGAATTCTATCCTAGATAAATGTGGTATACAATGACTCTCATATATACCATGGTATATGCGTGTTTTGGTATTTGAACTCATTGGCAAGTAGTCAAATGAGTTTTGAGATATTTGAAAGGTACTACAAATATCTGTTTGAAATTAAGTGATGGTAGTAGCTGTTTGATTGATTCTGTTGCTTCGGTCTAAACCAAAAGACCTCACTTGTAAGTTATGTGTTTTGTTTTAGGCACTGACGCAATTAGTTGGTATCCATAATTCATTATATAGTAAACATCTTTTATCAGCCCATATAAATAATAATAGATGCGGGACTATAAGCCTATATATATACTGAATATCTATTATCAGTATATAAATGATAATAAATGTGGGACTAAAAGTTCTACACATACAAGGTCTACATCTAACAACCGAACCCAATAAGCCTAAGTTAGATCACTTTAAAGGGTTCAGATAGTATTCACATATGTAACTTACAAATAAGCCCACCTAATAGAGATAATTATATTCAACAATCTCTCACTTAGGCTATATGTGAGTTGTATGTGGAGTACAAGTAAAACTTTAGTTGATATCAAACTTTATGGGTACAAAATATCTCTTTAAACAATCTGGTCCATTAACTGTTAGAGTGTATACTAAAAGCCTAGCTTTTGTAAACATTTATTTATTGAAATAAAAGAATCACATTGGTCAATATTTGCATTTATTTGTTAAATGTAATTGTTCAATTAATTTATATAGTAGATAACATGGAGTGTGGTGTCACACTTAGAAGATCATGTTGTCGGTTCTCTATAAATTATAAACAGTTGCTTGCGATTAAGATGGAAAGGAACAAACCATCAGAATAGTCGTAGTATAATTAAGTATTAGTTTATCTTGACTAATAAATTACACTGATACACTTTAAGTGTATTGAATAGGATCATTTAAGTATGTTCTTTTTGTACTGACTTAATAAAAGAACTAGACCTTAGTTATTATGGAAGTGTGTGCTCTTAATCCTAATATAATAACAAACACATATATTTAATATTTATTTCTTTGACTTATCAAAGGGTGAGGTTTAGCTCGATAAATCAATATGCCCGATAAGTTGGGAAATGATATTACTTATAGTATGTGTTGTTGATTATAGAAGGAATCTGTGTCCTAGTTATCTAGGTTGAGAATGTCCCCAAGAGGAGCTCATAAGGATTGCCATGTTAAACCCTGTAGGTGGACCTAATCCAACATGACAATAAAGTTGAGTGGTACTACTCTTGGAACTAGATATTAATTAAGTGAGTTGTCAGTAACTTACTTAATTAGTGGACATTCGTAATCTTAAACACAGGGAGACTAACACACTCATGACAAGAAGGAGCCCATAATGTAATTTGGGATTGATGCGGTAGTGCGGTAATAACTCTCTAGTGGAATGAGTTGTTATCGATGAACTTGAGTTGTGTGTTCGGGGTGAGCACGGGATACTCAAGCTCATCGGAAGGCCAAAACCAATTTCTCCTCAAGGTCCCTGTTGTAGCCTCATTATAGCCTCAAGTTCATCCAAATGTAAGACTCTTCTTGGTGTCCAAGAAGGGGGGCCGGACCATTGTTTGGTGACCAAGCAATGACCGACCACATCCTCTTATAGGGGCCGGCCCTATAGCTTGGTGACCAAGCTTGTAGGGGTCGGCCAAGATTAATTCAAATAGGAGGGGTGTTTTGAATTTTTAAAATCTTCTCTCTTTTAAAACTATAAAAGAGAGATTTTAATTTTTAAAAACTTTCCTTATTTGAATTAGGCCACATGTTTTAATAGAGAGTTTTAAAAGTTTTAAAACTTTCCTTTTTTTAACCATCCTCATGGTTTAGGAAAAAAAGGGAGATAAGTTTTAAAATTAAAATTTTCTATCATCATGTTAAAATAGGAAATTTTATAAGAGAGTTTTTAAATTTAAAACATGGTTTTAATTTTTAGAAACTTTCCTTTTTTAACTCCTACTTTAGGAAAGAGAGCTTGTAAAATTTTATAAGAGTTTTTCTCTTGTAAATTTTTTTTAAAAATTATTATTCCTTTCCTAAAACATGGTGGTCGGCCACCTTGCTTGGTGCCCAAGCAAGGGGTCGGCCAAGTTTAATCCTAAACCAAATAGGATTGATCTCAACCATTGATTGATGATTGATTCAATCAAGAGGAAAGAAAAGGAAAAATAAAAAGGGAAAAGGAAAAACTCTTGAATGATTTTATTTTTTGTAAAAGGTTTTTCCTTATTTGCCTTGGGCAAGTGAGGGGGCTTCATGAGACACAACTCTTATTCTTTTGCTTGGGTGATCTCTTGGTGTGGCCGACCCTCTCCCTTCTTCCTCTCCCTTTGCTCTCTTCTCCTTGGTGGTGGTGGTGGCCGGATTTTAGAAGAAGAAGAAGGAAGCTTTTGGGTGGTGTTCATCTTGGAGGATCGTCGCCCACACGACGTCCAAGGCGAGGCGAGGAATACGACAGAAGATCTCGAAGTCATTAGCATACAAAGAGAAGGTATAATTAGCAATTGTTTTCCGCATCATGCTAGTTTTTCTCTTTGTAAGAATTCTAAATACAAGAGGCAATTAGATCTAGTTTTTCGAAATAGTTTTTCGAGTTTGTGTTTTCTTCTTTTTCGAACTTGTGATTCGATTGTTCCTTTTGATTAACCTAGAGTTATTTAAGGAAATAAATATTAGCTTTCCTTAAAAGGCTTTGCCTAGGCGGTGGTGGTTGTTCCCATATCCAAGAAGGCCATGTGTCTCGCCATGCAGTCCTGGAAGCCAATTTTGGAAATTAATATTTATGGAATTAATAACCTAGGTAGATTTGAATCAATAGTGTTAAGTTCCGCTTGCGATTCAAATCTAAACCATGAAGAACAGATAAGTTAAATTTGGAATCAATGATGTTAAGTTCCGTCTGCGATTCCTTATTTAACTTCTAAAGAACACAATAGGTTATTTAAAGAAAGGTTCGACACTCGTATAAAAATTTTTGTACAGTGGAACCGATACGTTTTCCTAGGACTAACCAACATTAACTTCATTAGTATAAGACTAAAGAGGTCATAGTTACTGTATATGATCGTAACAAGCCCCAATAGTAATCACAATACCAATGTCATTAATGACATAGATCAAGATGTAGATATGTAGAGTGAAAATTACATAAAATGTGATCGGTACATGTCAATTTTTAGCTGGTCCTAAGATGACCTCAAAAGAGGTCAGATCATATTTGCAAAATACTTTATGCTAAAGTACAATAGCAAATTATGATCTAAACTGTATGATTCCAAAAGGAATCTATATCTTATTTACAAATATCAAATGTTAAATAGCAACAATAAATAATGATATGATAGTCAGAGTGTCAAACAAACATATAAATTCTTATTAATGTTTTGAACTTTAAATACGTACAATAATCAAAACAAATGTTTGTCTTTATTAATCAACATAGAACAATAAATACAAACTCCTGCTAGATGAGTTCTTCTTTCATAAGAAGGACTCCCATATCCACAACATACGCATGAAACACCTTAGGCACTAAGCCTTTGGTGAGTGGATTGACCAACATGGAATCTGTGTTGATGTGCTCTACCTGAATCTGACAACTCTAAACTCTTTCTTTAACCGCTAGAAACTTGATGTCGATGTATTTAGACTTCAACGAACTGCGGTTGTTCTTAGAATAAAGTTCTGTGGTTTTATTATCACAGTAAATCTTCAATAACCTGTCAATACCATCAATGATCTGCAATGTTGTGACGAAGTTCCACAGCCAAATCCCGTGATTGGATGTTTCATAACATGCTATCAACTCTACCTCCATAGTAGAGAAGTGGCTATTAGTGTCTAGTTGATACTCTTCTAAGATATAGCCCCTCCAGCAAGCATGAAGATATAGCCCGAAGTGAACCTCCTGCTATCCAAGCATCCAACAAAATCAAAGTTTGAATATCCAATCACCCCCAAGTGATTTGATTTCTTATACGTGAGCATATGCCTTTTAGTTCTTTACAAATACCGCATCACTCTCTTTACTGCTTTCCAGTATGACGGCTCTGGGTTACTAATATATCTGTCTAACATTCCCACTATAAATATTATATCTAATCGAGTACAAATTTATGCATACATGAGACTTTCCACTGCTGACGCATATGGAAATTGGTTTATCTCATTTATTTCAAGTTCAAGCTGTGGATACTGCTGCAAGCTAAACTTATCATCTCTTGACACAGGCGTGTCACCAGGTGTACAATTTTGTATATCATACCTTATAAGCATCTTTTCAATATAAGTCTGTTGTGAAAGTCCAAGAACATCTTGAACGATCACAATAGATCTGTATGCATAAAATAAAGAATACTTCACCAAGATCTTTTATTTCAAAATTATCAGATAGAAATTGTTAGGATCGATGATCACGGCTAGAGAGGGGGGGTGTGAATAGCCGATCCCAAATCTTCGCGTTTCTTTCTACAAACTAGGGTTAGCGCAGCGGAAATAAAAACAAGAAACGAAGACAAGAAATCAAACCTCAATACGCGTCGATGTAACGAGGTTCGGAGATGAAACTCCTACTCCTCGGCGTGTCCGTAAGGTGGACGAAGCCTATCAATCCGTCGGTGGATGAGTCCCCGGAGAACCGGCTAATATATACTCCTTGTGGGTGGAGAAACCTCGCCACAATAACTTGCAACAACAAGATAGAAATACAGCAAGAAATACAAACAATATGAATGTAAAACACCTTGCTTGCCTTCGACTGGTTTCCGTTGAAGAAGCAGCAACTTCACGGAAGAACAGCAGCAGCTGACCAGCCGGGGAAGCTCACACGAAGCTTCACGAAGCAGAGAGCTCAGCAAAGCTCAAGCAGAAATACTTCAGCAGTCAGTAGGAAGAAGAGGAAGAAAAAAAAGTGTCACTGTAGAAACCCTTGAACTCCTTTTATATTCTCTACTCAACCTGCACTGCACCTGCGAAGAAGACACAGAAGAATCTAGTCGTTGCTACGCAACGGCTAGGACCTGGACCGATCAGGCATGCTCCTGATCGGTCCAGCTTCATCCTGATCGGTCCTGGGGACCGATCAGAGCTTTCTCTGATCGGTCCAGGGACCGATCCCCTTCCTTTTCTCCCAAGCTTCTTGCCTTCTGATCGTTGTTTCCTGATCGGTCTGCAGACCGATCAGATAACACTCAGTAGGCTACTGTTTGGTTACTGATCGGTCACCAGACCGATCCAGATACCCAGTGTATCACTGGATCGATCCACTGATCGATCCAGAGCTTGGTTTTTGCCCAAATCAAGTCCCAAGCCTTCCAAACCAATATCCGGTCAAACTTGACCTATTGGTATCTCATGCTTAGCATCTGGTCACTCCCTTGACCTGCTAAGACTCCCTACCAAGTGTCCGGTCAATCCCTTTGACCCACTTGGACTTTTCTCTTCGTGTCAAGTATCCGGTCACTCCCTTGACCTACTTGACCTTCTCAACACCAGATGTCCGATCACCCTTGATCCATCTGGATTTTCCCTTGCCCGGCTTCACTCACCAGGACTTTCACCTAGCTTCACTCACTAGGGTTTTTCACCTGGCTTCACTCACCAGGATTTCCAATCTGCCCGGCTTCACTCACCAGGACTTCCAAACTGCCTAGCTTCACTTACTAGGACTTTTACGTCTGCCTGGCTTCACTCACCAGGACTTTCTACATCCGGTCGAGAGAACGAGCTACCGAGTCCTCTCTGACCACAGTTCGGAGAATGAGCTACCGAGCCCTCTCCGACTTCCATCCGGTCCAGAGAACGAGCTACCGAGCCCTCTCCGACTTCCACTTGCCAAGTTCCCATACTTGGACTTCTCCGTGCCAAGTCTCCATACTTGGACTTTTCCCGTGTCAAGCTCCCTGCTTGGACTTTTCCCATGCCAAGCTCCCTGCTTGGACTTTTCCCGTGCCAAGCTCCCTGCTTGGACTTTTCCGAGTCAGGTCAACTCACCTCGGGTCAACCAGGTCAACCTTGACCAAGGGTTGCACCCACAACCTCCCAAGTTTCTGTTCTTGTCAAACATCAAGATACAACTTGAGTCAGGTCAACCAGGTCAACTTTGACCTAAGGTTGCACCAACAATCTCCCATCAAAATACAACTCTTCTATTCTTGTCAAACATCAAAATACAACTCGAGTCAGGTCAACTCGAGTCGGGTCAACCAGGTCAACCTTGACTTAAGGTTGCACCAACAGAAATGACTTGGTTTAATGCAGCATACCCTTATTATTGCTCGCAAGTAATATATTGTCCACATACAAAACAAGTATAATAAACTTGCTCCCACTGAACTTGACATATATGTACTGATCAACGGAGTTCTCTTTAAATCCAAATGACGTAACCACTTGATCAAATTTTTGGTATCACTGACAAGATGCATATTTTAAATCATAAATGGACTTCTTTAATCTACATACTAGGTGTTTTGAGTGTTTAGACTCAAAGTTCTCTGGTTGTACTATATATATATATACTCCTCTATATCTCCATTGAGTAATGCAGTCTTTACGTCTATTTAATGTAGCTCCAAATCATAATGAGCTACAAGTGTCATGATTACCCTAAGAGAGTCTTTCATCGACACAAGTGAAAAAGTCTCCTTGTAATCAATGTCTTCTTTCTAAGTGAATCCTTTGGCAATAAGACAAGCCTTATACTTTTTGACATTACCCCTTGAATCCCGCTTTGTTTTAAATATCCATTTACAGCCAACGGGTTTCTTTACTTCAAGTAATTTGACAAGTTCCCAAACGTCATTGTCCGCCACAGACTTCAACTCTTCTTGCATGACGTTAATCCATCTTTCAGGGTTAGAGCATTATTTAATTTTTTAGAAAGATGTAGGATCACTCTTCAACCCTATGTCAAAACCATACTCTTAGAGATAAATATAATCACGAGAATTCATGGTTCTCCGTTCCCTTGTGGATCGCCTTAAAGACACTTGTGTTTGAGGTGATTGAGGTACTTCCTCATCAATATAAGGCAATACTTCAATTTCAGTGGCAGGTTCCTCAATTTGTATTGGAGATGTCATGAGAATATCTTAGTTCACTACGCTCACTGGATGTGTGATACCCATAATGTGCGGTATGATGACCATATCGTTATTGATCGCACTAGTAGTAACTACAAGAGGATCGCCAATGCTTTCCTCAAAAGATACTTTCCTGATTTTATTACTCCCACTGTCCTCAATGAACTTGACATTTCCCGTTTCAAAGAAGGATCTATTAGAGGGATCATAAAATTTATACCCTCTTGATTTCTGAGAGTATCCTACAAAATTACAACTAACCGTTCTTGAGTTCAGTTTCTTTTCATTAGGCTTGTAAGGCCTAATTTTAGCTGGACAACCCTAGATGTGTAAGTGTCTAATGCTAGGCTTCTTAGTCGTCCACATCTCGAATGGAGTTTTAATTACTGTCTTACTAGGTACTTTATTGAGTAGGTAAACTGTAGTCTTGAGTGTTTCATCCCATAAAGACTCTAGTAGAGAAGTAAAAGTCATCATACTTCTTACCATGTCTTTTAACTGGGTATATCAGGCATGATATATTGAACCACAATACCATACTCAGCAAGGTAGTTCGCAAAAGGTCTTGGACGTTGTTCACTTGATCCATCATATCGACCATAATATTCATCTCCACAGTTAGATCGGACAGTTTTAATTTTCTTACCTAGTTGAAATTCAACTTTGACTTTGAAAAATTTGAACATGTTCAAAGATTGCGATTTCTCATGAATAAGGTATAGATAGCCAAATCTGAAATAGTCATCTATGAAGCTAATAAAATATATGTGTCCATTCCAAGATGCCTTAAGGAATGGTCCACAAATATCTGTATATATTAAACTCCAAAACATCACTACAATGGCTAGCTCCCTTGTTCCTTTTGTTAGTGGTCTTCCCCTTAACACACTCCATGCAGATATCAAAGTCTGACATGTCAAGGGAATCAAGAATTTCATGTGACATTAACCTTTCTAGGCATTGATTGGATGTATGTCCTAAACATCTATGCCACAACATGGAAGAATTCTCGTCGGTCAATTTGCTTTTCATACCTATACTATGCATTATTATGTTGTCAACCGTAAGAGTAAAGGTGTTTAATTTATAAAGTTTATCAACCAAGGAACTATTGCCAACCAACACTGAATTAAAGAAAATATTGAAAATTCTATTTCTAAATGAACAAAAATAACCGCATTTGTCCGAACAAGAAATTGAAATTAAATTTCGTGGAAAAGACGGTACAATAAATGTACTTTCTAAATTCAAAAAAATATTGATTTCTAAACAAATCCTAAAAACACCAATCGACTCGATTTTAGCCTTCTTTCCATTTCCTGTATAGATATATCTTTCACCATCAAGCGGAAGTCGACTTCTAAGACAACCTTGCATAGTGATACTTATGTGAGTAGTAGCACCAGTATCTATCCACCAAGTGTCAGTGGGTACTATAGCTAAATTAACTTCTGAATTAACAAAATTTTGAAAACTCCCAGAATCTGAAGTCTGCTTTCCTTTCCTTTATTAAACCTTAAGATCTAGATGCTAGATGAGTACTTTCAAGTGTCTCAAGCCTCAGTCTCTCTCTTATGTTTCCTTTTATAGTATACCGAATGGTTACCAACTTCGTAAGAAGTGTGGTAGTGTCGACCTTTTCATTTGAGATGAATCGGTCTGCCAATTGGTTTTAGAAAACTCCTAGCATCTTCTCCCTCAGTTATCAACTCTTTAATTGGTGTCGGTATGGAAAGCATCATGATACTCAGACACATGCGATTTGATTTCTTCCACAGCTGAAATTCAATCCTCTACTCTATAGTGCTAGCACTGGTCAGACATGCGGGGCGATCATTCCTTAATGCATAGCCTAAGTCCATATAGCTTAAGACTATGGTCATGTATTTTTTCCATTCAGCAAAATTTGAATCAATTAGTGTTGGGATGTTATTAATGCTGACAGTTACATATTGCACTGAAATTAAAGAGAGAAATTTATTTAACATCACGATTTAACTAAAGCAAAGAACATATAAGTAATATAAAATTATGCAAATAAAATAAAATTTTAAATGCATATAAATGAGCTCTTTATGAGATACTAAGTATAACATAATGTGTCTTCCTTTGAGCCGACACATTATTTGTTAGCGATAGATACTCTCTACTATAATTCAAACTTTAATTGGTCATACAATGTGTCTTCCTTTGGGCTGACCCATTATGCGCATAATATGATATTTGATATGAGTTATATTTTGGTCCATAGCTCACAACAACCTTAATCGGCCACATAATATGCCTTCCTTTGGGCCGACATATTTTATGCATGATCTGAACAAAATAATATTTTGTTCTATAGTTGTAAGCTATCTTATGCATATATCTGGCATAAAAGTAACATTCCTTTGAACCGATTACTTTTCGCATAGATATATGTCTACCAACACAATGCACTAAACATATCTAAGGTGTCTTCCTTTGGGTTGACACATTAGTTCAACTTAATAACACGTTTTGTAGATAAACTCAAGAAAATCCTAAGAACTTTATTCGAACAGAAATTACTTAATCAGTCTTAACATATATAAATTAGGTTTATTAATCGATTGATACCTACGGTAATCAATTAATATGATCCAATCGATTATTCCAATCGATCCGAAAGGCGAAAGCCTATCATATGCGACTAGATGATTATATATAGAACTTTTCTTAAAAAAACTAAAATTTCTTTGAAATTTTATAATTAAATAATATTAAATAATACTATTTAATTCCTTAATTATTCATGCATTAAAAAAATATTTAATATATTTTTTTCTTTGAAACAGAAACAGTGCCTTTTCTTAGTTTTTTTTTTTTGTTTTTTTAATAATTTCTTATACTGTTTACATTGAAACAGAAATTTTCTTTTAATTTATAAAAAAAAATTGCTGTTTCGGGATTAATGGTATGAAACAGTGGCATACCGTTTCTTAATCGATTAAAATATTAATCTCAATCGATAAAAAAAAGAAAAGTAAACTTTATTAAAAAAAACAATCTCAATCAATTAAAAAATAATGTTAATCGATTGAATTTCAATCGTTTCTATTCAAAATTTTAAACACTATATATAATCTATTGCTTGATCAAAATAATTGATTGAATCATCATAATTTTATTTAAAATTAAGTTAAATAGTGATAATTTTTGTCTTTCTTCACATTCTTTGTAAAAACACGAAAAACTTGAAAATCAAGTCTATCCTAATTTCTCTTATATGATTTTCGACGATGAAAAAAAAATTATTAATTAGGAAAATTTTGATCTAACATATAAATAATAAATCGACGAAAAGCTTAAACTTTATTATCAATGAAAACGATTAAACAGAACAATTTAACTCTGATGTCAATTGATAGTTCTCGTAAAACCTAAGCCGTATGGATTCTAAGAACCGTATAAGAATTCGTATATAGAAAATACAAGAACATATGAGCATGGATCTTCGTTTCATCGAAAACATGGCATAAGCAAAATAAATACATAAACAAATATGACAAAGAACTTTATTGAAAAGTCATCCTTGTATTTAGCATCTCCATAAATAATTCATGTGGAAGAAGATACGGAAAGAAAAGTAAGGTCTTTCAAGAGGCTTAAGGGATGACGGCGCCGTAAAATTTTTTCTCAATGAGGAACAAGAAACTATGTCAAGATTATTTAATTCCTAAATCTTTAGGGACCAACCCTATTGATCCTGTCCGAACCAGGAGCCAACGGACACTGGGCACGCGGCACGCTCCTAGTCGATGGGGTGAATCTCCGGCTGGTCGAACGAAGCTCCGGCGATCCTGCACGAAAGTCTAGCCGGGAAGGGGTTCCCGGCGACGACCCTCCGACGCTCAAGTCAGGTAAGTAGTGGAGAAAGTGGCTGCCAAATTTGTATCATGCGTACCTTTGGCGAAGTAATAGCCTCTTTATATAGGACGGAGAAGGAACTGATGCACGCCCGCCGAGGTGCGTACGTGTCAGCGACCCATACCACGGTATGCACTTGTCAGAGAGCTTACCTGACACCATGCTGCCACAGTCCGAGCATGTTCTTTGATGGGACGGCAGGACCACCCGTTGTCAGACTAGAAGTATGGCATAGCCATACGACTTGACGGCTGTCAGAAGATGTCCCCGTCTTTTACCCACCGTCTGGCTGGGGTGTCCGGCCCGCCGGGCGGACGAGGAACGTCGTCCGGACGGCCTTGATTCTTTGCGCCGTCCGGGCGGCACCTCCTTCCGCTCGGTCATTACGCACTGCTTTATTTGAGCGTCGGAACCCTGGTCCCTGCCAGGGTGCCTTTTACTATCAAATTTCCCTTTCTTCTGAGTCCGGTCGGCTCGCCCTTTTTCGGCGAGCCACTGGACCCTTTGACCTCCTCTCAGCGTTGACTCCTTCTTATGGGGTTCCGGATTTTTACCGCCGGATCACTTGCCTTCCTCTCGAGTCTAGTCGAAGGAGGCAAAGTCCGACTGACCAGACTGCCGATCTGTCGAGCAATGATCATTGCCTTAGGCCGCTCGGCCAGGCATAAAGATGCTCATCCGTGCGGCGATATCTGTCTGTCCGGCGATACTTTGTCCATGCCTTGTACTTTCTGGGAATCGATGTCCGTTGTTCTCCCACACTACCCATCACGTGCTCTGCGCAAGGTAAGGGGAGCTCATTAAATGCGGCTAGTAACCTGCTGACACGTGGCGACCGTGCATTTGTCAGAGTATGGCGGTTGCGTCACTTCCGATGGGACAGCCGCCGTTTGAAACGGACGATCCGATGACAACCTCGATATCAACGACCTGGATCGGACGGTGGAGATCGTTTCCGGGCGGCGATATAAGATCCTTGACTTCGTTTCCGCCGCATTTCGTCTTCTTCGTTTCCAGACTCCTGTCATTCCCCCTCTCGCCGGCGACCTCGTTCTCAGACTTTCCGACGATCACACGGCTTCTTCTGGTCATCTTCCTCGCTTGTAAGAGCCTTTTTCTCGCTTCAGACGCATTCTTCTTTCTGTTAATCATCCTTTTCAGCCGGTTTTCTTCCATTGCTTGAACCATCCTCTTCTATCCCGCGTTCTGGCCTTTCGATCATGACCAGTACCTCGCAGCCGACCGGCGGTGCTCCGGGTCTTTGGTACTCGAACATGGAAAGTCGGTTCGACGAGGAAGACGCCATGCGCCTCACTCGAGCATATGACCTACCGATCGACCACGAAATAGTGTTAGCCACGCCTTCCGATCGGCCTAACGATCCTCCGCCCGGCACTGTTGTCTTCTTCCGGGATCAATTCCTGGCCGGACTACGTTTTCCTCCTCATAAGTTTTTCTTAGAAGTTTGCAACTATTTCCACATTCCGCTCGGCCAAGTAGTTCCCAATTCTATTAGGTTGCTGAGCGGAGTGGTAGTTTTGTTCAAACTGAACGGCATTCCCTTAACCCCAAAAATCTTCCACTACTTCTACTATCCCAAGCAAGCCGAGTGGGGCACCTTTGTTTTCAATCTAGGATAGACTTCATCCTTTTCGATAATATGCCGAGCTCCAACAAACCGGAAGGAGCATTTTTCTATATATGTTTCCCGAGCGGCCCACTTTCCGCACTGTGGCAGACGTTTTCCCGAACCGGAGCTCGGCAAGTTTAGAGGTGACGCAAACTATCTCCATGCAGCCGAGTGGGTCGGCGCTATCACATTGACAAGATGCTTCTCGAGTAATGCATATATTCGGCTTGTCTTCTACACCAGCCGATCGCTTGTAGCATGAGTAAGCTTCCCTATCTTCCCTTTATTTTGTTCTAATCGATTTATTCTCTGCTTCTGCAGCTGAGGTCATGTGGCGGGCGAGCCACCGAGAAGGTCAAACTGAAGGCCGCTCGGATTGAGGCGGTGACGAGCAAGGAGGCCGCCGAACGGGGCCTTGCTCCGGCTGATGAGGGGACGCCAACGGTCCCAGAAGCCCGGACGCCCGCCCCTCCGACGAGGCCACGGGCAATATAGAACCTGCGAGTGAAGCTGAATTGGAGGGCCGTTCGGCCGATGATGTGCCGCTGCGCACTCGGAAACGCCGGCGACCGGAATCCGCACCCGCCTCTACACTTGATGAGCCGCAACCTGAGCAGGGTGTAGATGCGCAGGTGCTGTCCGGAACAGTTTCCGTCGAGAGTACCCCTATCCCTCAGGATTCTCCGAGGGCCAGGTTGGAAGTCCGCCGTCCAGCCGACGACGTCTCGGCGTTTAGGCGAGCTACCCACCTCTTCTGTGGCGGGCCATCTCGGAGCGGGCCGAGCGGCCGAATTTACTTAAAACCGTTCTGCGCCTTCCCTCGGAGGCGTACATGGCTGCCGCCGATCGGCCGGTGTTTCCGAGCAGATGATCACCCGACGGGCCCTCTCGCACAAGCTTGGATAGATGCTCGAGTCGGATAGCTAAGTTGACTCCGGGCAGCTCGGCGACATCAATCTACAACAGGCTTCCCCCCCTTCTCTCTCTTATTTGAAGTTTTTACCCTGTTCGTGTTGAACTGGGTGGAGCAGATCGCCATTAGCGATCGGTTGGCCGAGCTGAGGAAACCAAGAAACAAAAAGCAATGGGGACGCCAGCGGTCGATGGCCGCCCGAGAAGGCCAAGAAATCGCTAAGCCGAACGAAACGAGCCAGCGATCCGAGCAAGGTCGTTCGGCTTGAAACAATGATTAAGCAGCGAGACAAGGAGATCCAGGCGACCACTCGGAAGCAACAGGCCATCAACGACATGGACCACATGAAGGTGGAATCCGGCCGTGAGCAACGCATCAAGGACCCGAATGCTCTGCCACCGAAAAGAGAGCCGCTACCGATCTCCAAAGATTCATGGAGACTTGAAGGATCTCAAGTCTGCTAGCGACGCCCATGCCGCGCTCAAGGAATATCAAGAGGGGAGTCGGCCCGCGGAGGAAGGCGTTCCTCCGCTCGGAAGACTTCGGAGAGAAGTTTACCGATAAGATATCCCTCACGTTCGAGGAGGCAATCAAGGCGGCGGTGGGCTATCTGAAGACCAAAGGTCACCTGTCTGCCGAGCTGACCATCCCCCCCGAGGATCTGGCGAGCGTTATGGACGCCATCCCCGACGCTCTTTTTGATTTTGACGTGTGAGGCGCGTTTCTGTAAACTTTTTTGAATTCCCGCCGTTCGGCCCCGCTTATCTATGTAATGACTTTTTTGGCTTGTATATTAGATAATCTTCGCCTTTTTAATTCCGCTTAACCATCTGTTGCTTCGAGCCTCGCCTCAAAGGGGTTTTTGCTGGATTTTCGCAAGGCCTCCCGCTTGGACGTTTATAGACGCCGGCTCGTCCCTCGATATTTATCGTCGGAGCTCGACGGCGCGGATATTTATAGCCGGTCGGCGCGGCTCTCGATTTTTAACGACGGGGCTCGTCGGTTCGTCCGCTCGGATTATTTATAGACGCCGGCTCGTCTCTCGATATTTATCGTCGGAGCTCGACGGCGCGGATATTTATAGCCGGTCGGCGCGGCTCTCGATTTTTAACGACGGGGCTCGTCGGTTCGTCCGCTCGGATTATTTATAGACGCCGGTTCGTCCCTCGATATTTATCGTCGGAGCTCGACGGCGCGGATATTTATAGCCGGTCGGCGCGGCTCTCGATTTTTAACGACGGGGCTCGTCGGTTCGTCCGCTCGGATTATTTATAGACGCCGGCTCGTCCCTCGATATTTATCGTCGGAGCTCGACGGCGCGGATATTTATAGCCGGTCGGCGCGGCTCTCGATTTTTAACGACGGGGCTCGTCGGTTCGTCCGCTCGGATTATTTATAGACGCCGGCTCGTCTCTCGATATTTATCGTCGGAGCTCGACGGCGCGGATATTTATAGCCGGTCGGCGCGGCTCTCGATTTTTAACGACGGGGCTCGTCGGTTCGTCCGCTCGGATTATTTATAGACGTCGGCTCGTCTCTCGATATTTATCGTCGGAGCTCGACGGCGCGGATATTTATAGCCGGTCGGCGCGGCTCTCGATTTTTAACGACGGGGCTCGTCGGTTCTCAAGTGAGACTACACACCCGGCCGAACGGCTCGACCTTCGTCGTCTAGCGCTTGGCTTGTATATAATCCTCCCCGAGGTAGTCTCGGCTAAAATATACCTGGCCGAGCGGCTCAGGCCTTCGCTCCAGGCAATAACCTCCCTCTATCATCCTGAACAGCGCAGGGTTTTGGTTTCCTTCCTGCCACACTAGTATGCAGCCCAGCCGAACAGCTCGGGGTCTTCGATTTCGAACGTAGCTTATATTCTATACGCAGCCCGGCCGAACGGCCTGGGGTCTTCGGGTTACGACGATAATGCCTTATATTCGCTTTTTTGACTTTTCATCTCTGCATTTCAAGTATTTAGTCGAAAAAAGTACACAAGATGATTTACATAGGCACACCTTTCACCCTGCCCGGTAAGGCTGGAGGTGGTTCGCGCTCCACGGCCTATCTAGCTGGCGACCTTCCTCATCTTCCAAATAATACGCACCCGAGCGGAGCTTCTCGATGATTTTGAAGGGACCTGCCCACGGAGCTTCAAGTTTGCCGACGTCGCCGACCGGCTTGACTTTCTTCCAGACAAGATCGCCGACCTGGAACGATCTGGGAATGACGCGCCGGTTGTAGTTTTGCTTCATCCGCTGACGGTATGCCATCAGCCGAACGGACGCCTTTGCCCTCTCTTCTTCTACCAAGTCCAGCTCCATGTTTCTTCGTTCGGCGTTGTCATCATCGTAGCTCTGGATTCGGGCTGACTCAACGCCGACTTCAACCGGGATGACAGCCTCACCGCCATATACCAAATGGAACGGTGTGACTCCTGTCCCTTCTTTTGGCGTCGTTCGGATGGCCCACAAGACGCTCGGCACTTCATCCGGCCAACTCCCTCCCAAATGGTCGAGCCGAGCGCGCAGAATACGAAGAATTTCCCGGTTGGCGACTTCAGCTTGACCGTTGCTCTGAGGATAGGCCACGAACGTGAAATGTTGCTCAATGCCGTAGCTTTTGCACCAATCCTCTAACATCTTCCATGTGAACTGCCGCCCGTTGTCGGACACTAGTCGGCGAGGGATGCCGAACCGACAAATGATGTGTTGCCAGATGAATTTTTTAACCATTTGTTCAGTGATGGCTCGGCCTCCACCCACTTGGAGAAATAGTCTACCGCCACTAGTAAAAATTTCCTCTGCCCGGTCGCCATCGGAAATGGACCCACAATATCCATTCCCCATTGATCGAATGGACATGAGATGGTTGATGCCTTCATCTCCTCTGCCGGTCGGTGGGAGAAGTTGTGATACTTCTGGCATGAAAGGCATGTAGATACTGTCCGAGTGGCATCTGTTTGTAAAGTTGGCCAAAAGTATCCGGCCAAGAGGATTTTCTTGGCCAACGAGCGTCCGCTGACCCCCGCATGATCCTTGATGTACTTCACGGAGGATGTAAGCTAAGTCCTCGAGCTTACATTTCACAAAAGCGAAAGCTTTCTTGTAAAGGCGATCTCGATTAAGGTAAACCGTGGCTCTTCTTACGAGGCCGGGTTGCATATTCATCGGATGGTGTGGTGCGACGGAGGAATTCTATAATAGGTGTCCTCCGGTCATTTGGAAACGCGAGGCCTTGCATCCGGTCGACATGCGCCACCAGCAGTTCAATTGGTTGTTGAATGGCGATCGGCGTTATTGAGCTCACGAGTTTGGCTAACTCATCGGCCTGATTCTCCGTTCGGGAATCTTCCGAATAAGCACCTCTCGGAAAGTAGCTTTGAGTTTTTCAAAGGCCTCGGCGTAGAGTTTAAGCCGAACACAGTTGATTTCAAAGGTGCCGGAAAGTTGTTGAGCGGCCAACTGTGAGTCCGAGTGAAGTGTTACTGGACCGGCTCCCACATGCCGTGCTGCCTGCAATCCGGCTATGAGGGCCTCATACTGCTTCATTGTTAGTAGCTTTGTAATCTAGCCGGACGGATAGGTGCATCTTTTCTTCCGAGGTGAGAGTAGTAATATTCCGATCCCACTTCCGAGCCGAGTGGAGGATCCATCCACATATATTCTCCACATAGCTTCGGCCTCTGCACTTCGGTCACAAAATCAGCCAAGGATTGGGCTTTAATAGCGGGGCTGATCTTGGATGTCAAATTCACTTAATTGCCGTCCACTTGATAAGCCGTCAGGATGTTCGGATTCAGACACTCTTCCAGGTGGATGATTCGTCCGGACAATGATGGTGTGAGCCAAGAAATACGGTCGAAGGCGGCTAGAACCAAAGCAAAGGCCAACTTCTCGAGCCCGGTGTAAGGAGATTCAACATCTTTTAAAATGTGGCTTAGAAAATACACGCTGCTCTTCGCCGCTGCCCTCACAAGTGCGGAGCCTACGGCATGCTCGATTGACGAGATACATATACAGTGACTCACCCCAATCGGCTTGGCCAGTACAGGCAGAGAATTTAGATATGTTTTCAAATCTTCAAATGCTCGGTCACACTCTTCATCCCATTGGAACTTAGTAGCCTTGCGCAGATCTTGAAGAATCGACTGATCATTATGTTTGGAGATGAACTCCAAAGCGATTATCCTTGGTCAACGTTGCACTTCCCTTGTGTTTCTAGGAGGAAGCATGTCTTGCGAGCTTTCACCTTCTGGTTAGCTCAATTCCCCGCTCGGTCACTATATATCCCAAAACGCCTCCTTTTGCTCGACAGGCACTTACGGGATTTAGCTTGACTCCATATTTTGAGCGTTCGGAAGGTTTCTTCCGTGTCCTTGAAGAGATCTGCCGTTCGGACGGATTTAATAAGAATGTCGTCTACATAAACTTCCAGATTCCGCCCGATCTGCTCCCGGAATACCTTGTTCATCAAGCGTTGATAGGTAGCCCCGGCATTCTTCAATCCGAACGGCATCACGTTGTAGCAATAAGTGCCGTCGGCCGTTACGAAGCTTACTTTTTCTTGATCTTCCCGGGCGAGCGGCACTTGGTGATATCCCTGGTAGGCGTCAAACATGCAAATTAATTCACAACCGGCCGTAGAGTCCACCAGCTGATCTATCCGGGGCAAGGGATAAAAATCTTTGGGGCATGCTTTGTTTAAGTCCCGAAAGTCGATGCAGACCCTCCACTTGCCGCCCCGCTTGGAGACTAATACCACGTTAGCCAGCCAGCTCGGGAACTGCACTTCTCGTATGTGGCCGGCCTCCAGAAGTTTCTCTACTTCCGCCCGGATGATTGCATTCTGCTCGGCACTGAAATCCCTTTTTCTCTGCTTCACTGGCCGAGCGTCCGGTCGGACGTGCAACTCATGCTGCGCTATGCCCGGCGAAATTCCGGGCAATTCATGTGTCGACCAGACGAACACATCATGATTTCGTCGGAGGCATTGGATCAGCTCCTCCTTCTGCTTCTCCTCCAGATCAGAGGCAACAAAAGTCGTGGCCTCCGATCGGGTCGGATGAATCTGCACCTCCTCTTTTTCCTCATAAATTAAGGCGGGTGGCTTTTCAGTGATAGCATTTACCTCGATTCGAGGCGCCTTCCTAGTGGAGTTGGATTCCGCTCGGACCATCTCTATGTAACACCGCCGAGCTGCTAACTGGTCTCCCCGTACCTCTCCCACCTTGTCTTCGACGGGGAACTTCATCTTCTGGTGGAAGGTTGAGACGACCGCTCGGAATTCACTGAGCGCCGGTCGTCCCAAAATGACGTTGTAGGACGATGGAGAGTCGACCACCACGAAGTTTATTGTCCTGGTCCTCCTGAGCAGCTCGTCTCCCAGAGAGGTGGCCAGCCGGATCTGTCCGACCGGCTGTACTTCGTTGCCCGTAAACCCGTAGAGCGGGGTCGTCATGGGCAGCAGCTCGGCTCGATCAATTTGCAGCTGATCGAACGCCTTCTTAAATATAATGTTGACCGAGCTCCCTGTGTCAACAAATATGCGGTGAATGGTGTAATTTGCTATTACCGCTTTAATGAGCAGCGCGTCGTCGTGGGGCACTTCTACTCCTTCTAAGTCCCCGGGTCCGAAAGTGATTTCCGGTCCATTTTCCCGCTCTTGGCTGCAGCTGACCGCGTGGATCTGCAGCTGCCGGACGCCCGCCTTTCGGGCTCGATTGGAGTCTCCTCCGGTCGGCCCACCAGCAATAACGTTGATCTCGCCCCGGGAAGTATTGCTCCTATTTTCCTCCTCCCGAGTGGATGGTCGGGACCGTTCTCTGGATGCCCGGCGAATTTCCTGTCTTGGGGATCGGTGCCGATCGGGCGTCTGGTGATGTCGCCTCTCGACGCGGGTCCGGTCAGCGTCATGGGTCCTTTGTCTCCTGTCGGTGGGAGACGACCGTCGTTCGGCTTTCCTGGGAACGGGATTAGCCACGAAGGGAAAACTTCGACAGTCCATCGTGTTGTGCGTATCCGACTGGTGGAAGGAGCAGAACATAGGGGTCCACCTCTTCTTTGGTTTGGGCCGAGCGGCAGCCACTTCTTGTACGTGCGATCTGGTGTGAGGGGATCGAATTGCTTCGGCCCTCGGTCCTCTGGGTGGCTGCTGAGCGGCGTGCTGTTTCCGCTCAGCATGAACAGGTGCCCGCTCGGCTGGAGCTTCCTTTTTCCGAGTGGCTTGCGCTTCTTCCACATTTATATATTCGTTGGCCCGATGTAGCATGTGATCATAATCTCGGGGCGGCTTTCGGATGAGCGACCGGAAGAAGTCCCCATCCACAAGGCCTTGTGTGAAGGCATTCATCATTGTCTCCGATGTGGCCGTGGGGATATCCATCGCCACTTGGTTGAATCGCTGAATGTAAGCTCGAAGCGATTCTCTTGGCTCTTGCTTGATGGCGAACAAGCTGACACTTGTCTTTTGATAACGCCGACTACTGGCGAAGTGGTGGAGGAAGGCCGTTCGGAAGTCCTTGAAGCTGGTGACGGATCCGTCCGGCAACCTCCGGAACCACCGTTGAGCCGATCCCGAGAGGGTGGTAAGGAAGACTCTACACTTTACTCCATCTGTATTGATGGGCGTGGGCTATCGAACTTACCGGATGATCATCCGGTCTCGTTGTTCCATTGTATTCCGATCGTCGGAGGCACGTAGTGCTGGGGCAGAGGGTCTCGTGGGATAGCCTCCAAAATTGGCGATTGATCCGCTCGGGAGGAGTCCGCGGGCTTTCCCTTCTGTCATCCCGCCTTGGCATTTCAGAGGAAGATCCTCTATCTCTTCGAGCTGCTCAGGGGTGCGAAACAAGGCTCGATGGAATGCGACGGTGGTTGGAGCTGCTCGGCCACCTGACGCAGATGTTGCTTGTTGCTCAGGCCGTTCGGCTGCTGCTTTCTGTTTTTGTTCCACAAGTTTGGCGGCCCTTATCTCGACCAGAGCTTCGAGTTCTTCCGTCGAAAGCGCCACCGTATGTTGTCGTCCAGCTTCGTCCATTGT
The DNA here is from genome assembly GCF_018446385.1 of Zingiber officinale. Classification (NCBI taxonomy): domain Eukaryota; kingdom Viridiplantae; phylum Streptophyta; class Magnoliopsida; order Zingiberales; family Zingiberaceae; genus Zingiber; species Zingiber officinale. Next base: position 138,385,685 of record NC_055993.1, read on the forward strand.
TTCCAGTCGGATGCAGGGGCGTTCCCACAGACGGCGCCAATTTGATCCTGTCCGAACCAGGAGCCAACGGACACTGGGCATGCGGCACGCTCCTAGTCGATGGGGTGAATCTCCGGCTGGTCGAACGAAGCTCCGGCGATCCTGCATGAAAGTCTAGCCGGGAAGGGGTTCCCGGCGACGACCCTCCGACGCTCAAGTCAGGTAAGTAGTGGAGAAAGTGGCTGCCAAATTTGTATTATGCGTACCTTTGGCGAAGTAATAGCCTCTTTATATAGGACGGAGAAGGAACTGATGCACGCCCGCCGAGGTGCGTACGTACCAGCGACCCATACCACGGTATGCACTTGTCAGAGAGCTTACCTGACACCATGCTGCCACAGTCCGAGCATGTTCTTTGATGGGACGGCAGGACCACCCGTTGTCAGACTAGAAGTATGGCATAGCCATACGACTTGACGGCTGTCAGAAGATGTCCCCGTCTTTTACCCACCGTCTGGCTGGGGTGTCCGGCCCGCCGGGCGGACGAGGAACGTCGTCCGGACGGCCTTGATTCTTTGCGCCGTCCGGGCGGCACCTCCTTCCGCTCGGTCATTACGCACTGCTTTATTTGAGCGTCGGAACCCTGGTCCCTGCCAGGGTGCCTTTTACTATCAAATTTCCCTTTCTTCTGAGTCCGGTCGGCTCGCCCTTTTTCGGCGAGCCACTGGACCCTTTGACCTCCTCTCAGCGTTGACTCCTTCTTATGGGGTTCCGGATTTTTACCGCCGGATCACCTATATATAGTGGATATCTATTATTAGCCCATAGATAATAATAGATACGAGACTATAAGTCTATATATATACTGAACATCTATTTTCAGCATATATAATAATAGATGCAGGACTAAAGTTCTATATATACAAGGTCTATATTCAACAACCGAACCCAATAAATCTAAGTTAGATCATTTTAAAAGGTTCAGATCGTATTCACATATGTAACTTATAAATAAATTCATTTAATAGGAATAATTATATCCAATAAAATGAGCATCCCCTAATAGTAATAGAAATACATGATAAAGTTTCTGAGGTAAACATCAAGTGTTATACAGATTCCTTGGTGAATGGTGATGGTGTTACCTTGTATCATACGCACTGCAGTTCCTCCCTGCTTCTAAATTCAGTAAGTTTGTATATAAACTGTTTTGATTAGATTACGCTAACACAGTAATCTATAATTGTACTAATAAATGACAAGTATACAATAAACGGTAATAAGAGTAACGTTAAGAATTTGTGTATCTCCGGTTGAAATGTCGGGCTTGCCGATTGTCTTTAGAGAATTTATTGCCGCCCCACGGTGCAGAGGCTCTCCGGCAAAATCCTCCCAAGATCCGACAACCGCTCGCATCGTTCGTAGGTGCACTCCAAGACGAACGCCGCACTCGGACTCAACCTCAGATCGCAGAACCAAGCCTCAGAACTTGAAAAGAAGAAGAAGAATAAGGAGAAAGCGAGGAATGCTTTGTTTAAGCTAACCACTATATAATTTTAAGCTTTTCACCGCACCCCTCTTGTGTGCAATAATTGCGTGCGTCGCACCCGGTTTATGGATTTCCAGTTCGCACCCGGTTTTCAAGGAACAAATTGAAAAAACAAATCCAAATCAAGTCGCAAAACTTGAGGAGGAAAATTCTACACTAAAAATTAAAATTAACAAACTTAAAGGGTTATTAGAAAAGTTCACAACTAGATCTAAAAATTTGGACCTAATATTAAATAATAAAAAAGGAGTATACAACAAATCTGGACTTGGATACAAGTCTAGCTTAACAAATAAATCGTTTATTTCACTTATATCTCAAAATAAAAAATAAACCAAAGCTTGGGTTCTGAAAGCGTGTTAACCACGCAAGTAGGAATTAATCAATATTATATACCTAAAAATAAAATATATTATGTAAAATCCAAAACCCCAATTCAGAATTCTAACTATAAAATTAAATCAACTAAACCAAAATCAAATAATAGAAATAACCATAAACCCAACATAAATTAAGATTATAATCAAGAATATTATAATTATAAAAGTAATCGATATAAACTCAAAACCAAAACCTAAATTTTGATCAATAATTCAGGGGGAGGCTCCAAGTTAGTTGGCACCTCCAAAAATAATCTACCCGACAGAGTAATTAGGATTAGCTTAAAAAGGGACTAAGTTTAACTTGATCTACGGTAATAGTGAAATTTTGGATGATAGTAGGTTAGGGAAGCTCAATCTATGCATATCTAAGAAGATATGACTTCGACCTGATGCATTTGGCTGAGTGGAACTAACTGAAACTGCCCATTACGGATCCTAACTAGTTAGACCAAGGTTTTATACTAAGTTCAGTGGATAGGACTATTCGAAAAACCTTGAAAGTATGGTTACTTTAATGATGTCCAGATGACTCACCATAGCCTAGAAGTTTATCTAAAGAATATCTGTTTGTTGAGCCCAAAGCTAAACCTGAATATAATATAAAGTTAAACCAAACCCTAAAAATTGAACTTAACTTCATCTCACAAAAATTATAGGATTTCCTGATTAAAGACATATATCGGGTGAGATGACTAAGGACTTTAAATTAAATTAAATTAAATTAATTAAAATTAAATTAAATTAAATCAAGCCAAATTAAATTGAAAATTTAATTTCAATTCATTTAAAAAAATATTTTAAAAAATATATTTTAAAATTATCTTAACTTAAAAATTATTTTTAAAAAAAATAATTTAACTTAAATATTATTTAACTTAAAATTTATTTTAGCTTAAAAATTATTTTAAAATTTATTTTAACTTAAAAATTATTTTAACTTAAAAATTATTTTAAAAATTATTTTAACTTGAAAATTATTTCAAAAAATTATTTTAACTTAAAAATTATTTTAGCTTAAATATTATTTTAAAAATTATTTTAACTTAAAAATTATTTTAGCTTAAAAATTATTTTTAAAATTATTTTTAAAATTATTTTAACTTGAAAATTATTTTAAAATTTATTTTAACTTGAAAATTATTTTTAAAAAATTTATTTTAACTTAAAAATTATTTTAATTTAAAAATTATTTTAATTTAAAAATTATTTTAATTTAAAAATTATTTTAAAATTTTTATTTTAACTTAAAAATTATTTTAGCTTAAAAATTAATTTAACTTAAATATTATTTCAAAAAAAAATATTTTAACTTAAAATTTATTTTAAAAATTATTTTAATTTAAAAATTAAATTAACTTAAAAATAATTAACTTAAAAGTTATTTTAAAAATTACATTAACTCAAAAATAATTAACTTTAAAAATAATCAAATTAAGAAGTTAACTTCAAATTTAACTTCTAAATTAAATTAACTTAAATCAACTTAAATAAAAATTAAAATTTCTAAAAAAAAAAAAAGGTCAGAAACCAGGGGTGGACGCCCTCGGTATCAAATCTGGGTGCCTGGAACATGCTCCGGGCATCGTGTTCCGGGCACCCCACCTCGCCCTGCTCCAGGCGCCCGGACCTCCCTATATAAGGGCGGTAAGGGCGCCCCCAATTCCTTGCACCTTTCCTTTCCACTCTTGCAAAGGCTCTCACCAGACTTTAACTCAAGAGGGATCAAAATTAAAATTTTACTTTCTCATTATGTTATTACGCCGCTGCGAAACAACCGAGGTCGTCATTTCTATTATCTTCATTAACGATGCCTCAGTAAAATTTCCTTTTCTTCCCAAGTTTCTAAATTACTTTATTTTAATAATTTTGCTTAGTTTAGTTTTTCTTTGATAAATTAGGAAACGTTCTAAATTTGATGTTGGACCCTCTACTGCTAGTACAGACCCTAGATTCGACTAAGGAACTTAGGATTAGGTTTGCTAGTACTATCTATATGCCTATCTGGACTAGGTGTTTAGATAGACAATTTTTTATTCATTCATACATTCCTACTGTAGAGGTCATTGACTACTATAGATTGCATCGTCTGATTTATTATACTAGTTCAGTCAGCATAGGTTTATGTGATGAACTGTACTATAACCTAGTTAGAGTAGATGACCTTATATACACCACTAGGATAGCTGGTATTGATATCACGCTATCCCCCGCTGTCATTCGTACCTTTCTAGATTTACGTCCTTCTGCATGCACTTTTCAGTGCTATCCCCCTAGGGATCCACTATTTGGTGATCGCTACTCACACGTTACACTTGATACGATTTACTCGTATTTTTTTTTTTTGGAAGAGCAAGTACCCACAGTTACCCTATTTAGGTCAGTTACCCTTAGAGTTCAGGACTATACCCTTTATAGGGTATTGGTCTCTTGCATTTTGCCACTGACCACTTGCGATGTCGCGATGATGTGTCCTTTTCACTCATTCTTACTATATGCCCTATGCCATAGACTAGATATAGACATTAGTCTACATATTTTTCATGCCATTATTTACCCAGCTGGACTCATCACGAGAAGACGGGTTCATATGCCCTACTGCCACATCTTGACCGCATTCCTTACATCCTTAGAGATTGATGTCACTAGAGGTGATGTCAGAGCCCTGACCGAGTTTGACATGGTAGAGTCTAGGAACTTTTCTTTAGGAGGCATTCATATAGATGATGAGTGTATTTTATCATGGCGGAGGGGGGCCCAGCCCCAGCCTGACTTGGACGACGAGCCAGATGTTGAGGGGGAGGAGGCAGGGGTAGATGAGTTCATGGATGTGCTTTTTGGCGATCACCCTGTTCCAGCACCACCTCCAGCTTGAGCACCACGCCCCTCCCCTCACACCTTAGCTGACTAAGTTACTGTTAGGACCAAAAGTAGCTAGAGGGGGGTGAATAGCTCGTCACTCTTCTCGTGTGCTTGGCGTTGCTTGTTTCTTCGAAGATGCGCAGCGGAAATACAAGAAACAAAAACATACAACGCTAACACGGTTGGTTTACTTGGTATCCACCTCACAAGAGGTGACTAGTCCAAGGATCCACACCAACACACACACCCTCCACTAATAAAACTCTCCTTTATGGTAACTACCAAAGGCGGACAAGCCCTACAAGACTCAATACAAGAAGAGAGGAAAGAGATACAAGAAATACAAGCTTACAATGAGTGCAAAACCCTAACCCTAGTTTCTTCTTCTTGCTTTGATCCGCCTCTTGACTTGGAAAACTTCCAAGATCCTTCAAGAACTGGCGATCTGAGCTTTGAGAGCGCTGTGGAGAAGCTGGCGAGAGATCGGAGATAAATCACTGAAGAAAATATGCCGAAGGAATCGTGCGCCTGCGACCTTTATCGACGACAACGGTCGGATCCCGATCGATTCGATTATTCCCAATCGATCGGGGAGGCTTTGGATCGATCCACGGATCGATCCAGCGCTTATCGCGCGAAGCAGCAGCGTCCCAATCGATCCACTGATCGATTGGGACCTCTGGATCGATCTACTGATCGATCCAGAGGCTCTCTGTTTGCTGGGAAAGGTCTGGATCGATCCACTGATCGATCCAGAGCCTGGATCGATCCACTGATCGATCCAGCACTTGGTTTTTGCCCAAAACCAAGTCTCAAACCTCCCAAACCAACATCCGGTCAACCTTAACCTGTTGGTACATCATGCCTAGCATCTAGTCACTCCCTTGACCTGCTAGGACTCCCTCACCAAGTGTCCGGTCAATCCCTTTGACCCACTTGGACTTTTCTTTCGTGCCAAGTATCCGGCCACTCTCTTGACCTACTTGGACTTTTCTTCATCATGCCTGGCTTCACTCACCAGGACTTCCAATCTGCCTAGCTTCACTCACTAGGACTTCTCTTCTGCCTGGCTTCACTCACCAGGACTTTCATACTGCCTAGCTTCACTCACTAGGTCTTTCACCTGGCTTCACTCACCAGGATTTTCCTTCTGCCTGGTTTCACTCACCAGGACTTTCCTTCTGCCTGGCTTCACTCACCAGGACTTTCATTCTGCCTGGCTTCACTCACCAGGACTTTCACAGTCAAGTATCCGGTCAACCTTGACCTACTTGACTCTTCTTCAATCAATATCTTATTGTCAAACGTCTAAACCCAAATCAAGACTCAGCTTGGTTAACCAGGTTGCACCAACAGTTACTAGCCTTGAGACAGCTATGACTGGTCTCTGATAGGAGGTCTCTATTTTTTGATGGGACATGCGGTAGGAGATTTCTGAGCTTGGACGAGATAAACGGCAGGATGTCTCCGATCTTCGATGGGACATATCTAGCTCTCGAGAGGATGACCAGACTCATCACACTAAGTTGATAAAGATGTTACGATCTTTGGGTTCCGAACCACCCTCATCATCACAGTAGACTAGGTTGCTATTATCTCCGTGTATTTTTGTATTGATCGTTGTCCTTGTATATTGACTTATTTCCACTTCAGATATTGACTTGTCATATTATGCTTAATAGACTAGGACTCTTGCTTTTAAAATTGTTTTCAAAATTTTCTTTAAAATTTTAGGGTAAAACTTTTTTTATATATTTCTCAAACTTCCCTATTTCTAGACTTTTAAAAATTACTTTTAGCCTTAGTCTAGATTAAACCCTTAGAAAGCATGCTCCTATATGTCTAGAATTTGAGCATCACACCAACACACTACCTTATTTGTGTATTGTTAAACCCTGAAAGGAGTGAGATGCATAGTCAGATTGCCTAGACTTAAGATGCTTATATCAGTACATCAACATAAGTCTAGGCGTTAAAATACCAAATAAATAGTAATCAGGTTAAGTATTTTAGCTTAGTCAAATACTAACAGAATACAATTAATTTAATCTGACTAACCAAGTGAAAATTATTATCTTCTGATAGTCAAAAAGTAACTAATAGTTAGACAGTTGAGGTTTTTTTTAATGTCAGGTTCAGGGGAAGGATTAATTCAAATTATTTTCATACTTATTATTTTCTCTTCTTTGAAAATATTTTTGCAAAATTATTTTTGAAAAGTATTTTTTCAAAATACTTTAGCAAAATTATTTTAATTTTGTAAACTTATTTTTTTAAATTATTTTGAAAATTACTTTACTTTTGCAAACTCGTTTTTGGAAATTGTTTTGGAACTTGCTTTAATTTTGCAAACTTATTTTTGAAAATTATTTTGAAAATTTCTTTACTTTTGTAAACTCATTTTTGAAAATTGATTTAATTTTACAAACTTATTTTTAAAAATTATTTTGAAAATTACTTTAAACTTACAAAAATAAGTTAACTTACGAAGTTAGTAATTCTTTTTTCCTTAATATTTTTCAAAAAACACTTTTGAAAATATTTTTCAAATTAACTTAAAAACTAAGATACATGGACAATTATGAAAATTTAGTAGGTTTTTTTAATATATGTTCAAAAGTTATCTTTCAAAACTTAGCTATCTTAAAAACGTTAGTAGATGTTGAAAATTATTTCTGATATAAAAATTGAAAGTTTATGTTTTTTTTAAGTAACTTCCCCAGTAAACCTGAAAATTTTCCTGTTATCCAAATTTTTCTATCTTTACTTAGCCAATTTTGTCTATGATTTTTTTTTTGATGAATGCTAAAAGGGGAGGGTTAGGTGGATTAAGTTAGGTGAAACATCAAACATTAAAATAACACTAACTTAAACCATATCCTATGTTTATTCATTCTTTTTTTGCATATTTTCACTAAGTTAACTCAGTTTGTCATTGCATCAAAAAAAAAGAGATTGTTGGTGCAGTTAGCACTAACGGTCTAACCCAAGTTTTGATGAATGACAAAGTAGGTTAAGTTAGGTTTGTTATGATTTAACACTTTGATTGAGTGTGCAGGAGAAGTCTAGATAGGTCGACAGGCTGACCGGATATTTGGCACGAATCCCAGCTAGGTCGACGAGCCGACCGGATAGCTAGCACGAAGCCCAGCTAGGTCGACGGGTCGACCGGATAGCTGGCACGAAACCTAGATAGGTCGACGGGCTGACCGGATAGTTGGCATGAAGCCCAGACAAGTTGACGGGTTGACCAGATGTCTGACAAGTAAGTTAAGGTAAGTCACTGGAGGGGAGTGACTTGGTGAGAACGTGTTCCCCATTCGAGGGAATAGTAGGTGTCGATCTAACTTATAACCATTTCGGGAATCTAAGTTGAGATCATGACTAGATTCTGATCTCGGGGAGACATAATCTAATTACTACCCTTTTTAATATAATTGTACTAATACTTTATTTTACAAGGTAGTATAACATTTATTTTGCTTCGGACTAATATTTTCTGGTAGGAAAATGGGTTTCTAAAAAATGGTGGTCCAGACGCCCAGAAGGGATTCAGGTGCCTGGAGTTGGTCCGGGCGCCCGGAAGACAAAAGTCTATCTCGTCGCAAACGTGGAGCACGCTGATTGGCCAGGCCGATGTCACGGTCCGAGCATCCGGAACCCTTCCGGACGCCCGGAGCACTCCTATAAAAGGAGCCTTCCTCCAGAGCTACGAACAACAACTTCTTTCCACGACTGCTCTGTTGCGCTCTGCTCCTGCGACGCTGCGAAGCTTCTCCGACAACCTACGGCTCAAGTTCTTTTAAATTATTGTCGGTATTTCTTTTAAGAGTTCTTATACTTATCTTTGTAATCCATTTTGCGAACTGCTAGTGAATTGCCGAACGAAAGTACTCGAGGAGTGCGGGCCTTGGAGTAAGAGTCGACGAAGGCTCCGAACCAAGTAAAATTGGTTTGTGTTAGTATTGTGTCTTTCATATTTCCGCTGCGTACTTGACTTACCATTTTTATAAATTTTTCAATCGTTATTCATCTCTCTCCCTCTAACGAATTTTACGATCCAACCAAAATCTCATCACTTCACTAGAGTTATTGTAAAGAAAGTTGACAGTAAAAATAATTTTGTTGACAAGGCAAATCTTTTGCTAAAAGCAAGTTCGAGTATTATTGAACATGATTCTTATAGTCATTATTTGAGTTAGACACTTTTAAGGTTATTTTGATGAAAGTGGAGTTAATGTCTCTTTATATTTTATATTTTCTTTACAAAATTCAAACTGGAGATTTATTACATATTTTAAATTCCATATTTCATTATATTAAACTCACTAATACAAAGTAAGTACGATTAGCTTAAAATTTCTATCATACTCAATAATACGTGTAATCATTACAGAGAATTAAAGTTCAAAACGGTTCCAGACGACTTCTAGACGACCAAAAGAAGTCCGAGATGACTGATTGATGATAACTCTCGAGTGAAATTAGAGGATCCAGGACATAGGGTTCAAAGTTGAACCACCTTAGAAAGTTTTTTTTTTTTTTTTTGTGTTTCTTTCCTTAAGTTGATAGTTCGTAGAATGAAGAAACCAGTTATAATGCCTGCCTAATTGGACTCTTTCATATATCATGGTAAACTTATAATTCATAAGATTCAAATTGAAGTCGCTCTAGATAGAAGTGCTCGTTATGCTTGAATAGAGTGTTTGGTTGATGAGTTTGAAAATGAGGAAATATAATAATAGTAAAAGATAGTGTTTAGATCGTGAGTTTGGGAATGATAATTTGGAATGATTTTTATATTTATGGGAATCAACTAAACTCATATAACTAGGTGGGTTTCACTTCCATTCTCATTCCACTTTATTATCAAACTTATACTCATAATTATTCCCATCATTTAATCAAACACCACCTAAAATTATTATATGCGTAGGCAAATTGACAGTTTATTAAGGTTGTTAAGTAATATGAGTATGATAGTATAGTTCTGATACTTGATCTCACTTGGACATGTGAGATTCTTTCTAAAAGGAGCATCCCCTAATAGATATACACGATAAAGCTTCTGGGGTAAACATTTTAAGTGTTATACAGATTCCTTGGTGAATGGTGATGGTGTTGCCTTGTATCTACGCACTACAGTGCCTTCCAGCTGCTAAATCCAGTAAGTTTGTATATAGATTCTCACCTTTAACATCACGTTGAATTCTTATATCTTGTCTTTACATTTTCCCAATTGAAGATACATTATATATAAGAGATACCATGGCATCCAGATAGTGATTATCCTACATGTTGAGACAAAAAAAAAACTTGAGAAGAGTAAGAAGAGAAATTACTGTCCTCCAGACTTTATTGGAAAAAAAAAACTCAATTCTTAAGGAAAGAGATTTCAAATCCCAAGGAAAGAGATTCTAGTAAGAAAAAAAAAATCTTAAGGAAAAAAAAATCTTAAAATAGACTTCAAATTCCAAGACAAAAAAATATTAAAAAATCCTAATATATATATATATATAAAATACCAAAACCTACCTCAATCATCCGGATTAAAAAAATTCATCTTCGAATTTAAAATAATATCAGATGATAATATAAAAGAAAAATTATTTGACATCAACTTAACAATCATTTGTTACGGATTAATGCATGCTAGAGTAGTCTTCTAAATCGTTGCTTGATAAGGTGTAAGATAGTTTCAACTCTCTCCTCAAAGTTCCCAGGGCGAGCCGAGAGATCAATCATGCATGAATAATGTTCTTCTCTAAGTCCAATATCATACATTTGCCTCATAGAATCAAAATACTCCCATCCTCAATGTGAGCACACACAAACAATCACAGAGATGAACGTGATGCTTGTGGGCTCATTTTCTAAATCAAGCATCACTTTGAACAACAATGCTTCCAAACCAAGTCCATGCTGAGCATAAGCTGCGATTATAGTATTGAATGAGAAAAGCATAGTCACATCCTTCTGATTTCCACACTTCGTGTATATGAAAACTAGTCCATTGTCAACCGAGATTTGATTGCTTGGTGACTCAGTCTTCATGGTTAGTCGATGCATTTTCTTTGTTGGGCATCTTTCTGGTTTGCTTTCATCATCCTGCTTCAGAAAAATTCCCCGTAGCCTACTGTTTTTAAGGTTGAATTTATCAAACCGATGAAAGGTGCTCTTGTTTGCATGGGCATCTAAGAGGTCAACATTAAGATCATACCCAGTCAAAGTCCAGACTCTCAAAAACCCCTTTCAATGTCGGATAGGTTCCATCTCTGAATATCACAACCTTGTCAGGTTCTTTCCTCAGCTTTGATTTAATGCGTCCCAATAGATGCTTCTGGTTCACACATACTGAGTGATGCACATGAGTGTCAACCTTCCTGACATTGTAAGAATTATGAACAACGATCGCAGGTTCTCATGCGCCAACAGCAGCCAACCAGCAACCACACCAGCAAACTCTGGGCTCAAGCACTGGTGAACAACGATCACAAGTTCTCATCCGCATTTCAACAAACACCTGCAGAGCGAGCCAGATGGTGGGAGCCGTCAAAAGAGAGGGAAGAGATGACAATCGCAAAAGAGCTGTCATACCAAAAAAATCTACTGAAAATTTGATATCTCCATGTATACGGTTCCTCTCTACCACAGTTTTTCTAGAACTGAGAAAGTCTATGATATGCATTTTTGAAATGGAACTAAAACTAGGATAAGAGTACTTATAACCTTTTAGAACATGTGTACTATGATTAGGATGTAGTGAACGCATGACATTTCTGATGTAATGGTCAGGTATCGATTCTCACGAACTGATAACTTAGGATTTACCCCACCATATGCTTAATACTTGTGTACCTATATTTATCTCCCTCCATATCCGTGGGGTCAATAGTAAAAGATCGTTAAAATAGTGAATTTACCTTTCAAGGTCTTACATCGTTAAACACTGAGTTAAATCTAGAACTTGATTTTGTAAATTCTCAATTTCGTCTTAGGTACTACGATAACGGTATGAGCCTTCTTGAGTCGGAACATGCTTTATACAACCACGATCACGACGCCCTATTTCTCTCGGGATGGTCTAGTGGGTAGCACATGAGGTGTTGCAACCATGAGATCTGGGGTTCGAATCTCGGCAAAGCCGAGGTAAATGTCTCCCTTATGTGCTAGTCATTATTCTAAAGACTAGTAGCCGTCCGTGATTTACCACCTCTGTGTTGGCCCTGGGATGAGTTGGCGGGGGTGCTGGGGGGTGAGCATATTCGTTTTTTGCCACCACGATCACGACGACCATCGATTAAATTTAATGCTCGACTTCTTCAATCGGAACCTACCAATTCTAATACTTACTGACGTCGGATAAGATAATGATTATTCTACGGATTGAAAAAATGAGAGAAATTGAGAAGAAGACTAAGAGAGAAAATTTTAATAGGTTCATAATCGTAAAAATTATAAACACGTTCAAAATCTAAAAAATATATAAAAAAAATACCCAAAAGACAAAAAAAAAAATCTAAAAATGATAAAAAAGAATAATTTCTTAAAAATAATATAAAAGAATCCAACGAATACTTTGCATCACACCATGAAAGTACAAACGGCATGATTGTATACACAATTATAATTAGTTACAATTTTTAGAAGAATAAATTTTGGAACCAGAGAGGCTGATTAATCATTCAACTCTTCAAGTTCTTCTTACAAGTAAACAAGATTAGAATTATTGTTCGTGATCCATTCTTACTCTCATTCTTATCCTTTTCCATCTTTACTCTCTGTCTCTCTTCTCACACAAACTATCACCAATTCACCATCTAATGCTCTATTTACTCTTAAGGACTGATCAGGGAAAGGATGAATTGCAGGAGAGTTTGAAGAATTTCCCTCGTCTACTTGATGAAAGATCAAAGATTAAGAAAAGGGTGGATTTATTTTCCTTCCACAGACCACATCTTATCACATTTCTCATCAGCCTGAAATTGAGCAGAAGACCGAATCTTTCCTCCATCTCGCGAGCTCTCATTGTCTCACCGAGCTCTCCGTTCATAACTTGCAGCGAAACTTGGCTGCGAGAAATAGTTTCTTCCTAGCTGTGATTAGTGGCGAGATATGCAACTCCACTTGCCACTATGAAAATTCTATCTGCATCACCTGTGTGATCATTAATCCATATGACAAGAGGCGTTATGGAATGCATGTACATAACACAACTTTCACCGCCATAGATTTTCTAAAGAAACAAACACGCATACTTTATTAATATAAATTCATTTACGAACAACCTCAAGGAAAGTTGAGGTCGTCTTTAGACTTTTGAAAAATAATTGTCTTCTTGTTAGGCTATTTCCCAAAATTTATCCAAATAAATTATATTGACAGAATCACACACAATACAAAGACTATCTTTCATATGAATTGTGAATAGAGTCAATATCTAAGAGAATTAAATCTTTTATGTCTCATGTATTATATACATCTAGGCTTATCTTTTATTTAGGAAAATACAAACTATTCAGAAGGTAGTAAGAAGCTTGGTCACTGATGAATCATCTTCCACTTTCTATACTCAATACTGCCTGAACTTCCAAACTACGATACCTAGAAGTTGAGTGTTCAGATGATGTTACATTTTGCATCCTTTGTGGAGGCTCATGAACATAATCTGATGTTACAATTATGTCATCAACAGGATTCTGGTGTTTACTTTGCATATCTAAAATTTGCTTATTTTTACTCAGCTTTCCAAGATCCTCTGCCACTTCTTTCATGGTGGGCCTTTCATCTCCGTTAGAGTTCAGGCAAAGAACAACCAACTTGCACACCTCTTTAATCACTACCATGTCTTCTTCTTTCTTAATTTCAGGATCCACCATTTCATCAACCTTATTTTCCTTCATTGCAGAAATGAAATTGGCCGTGAGCAGCATTTCCTCATCTGACACATTGAACTCAAATGCCTTCCTCCTTGTGAGAAGCTCTAGAATCACTACTCCAAAGCTGAAAACATCACTTTTTTCGGTCAATTGACAAGTTAACATGTACTCAGGATCCAAGTAACCACAAGTCCCTTGTACAAATGTAGCCAATTGAGTTGCATCCTTGGGAGCTAGTTTTGATGCTCCAAAATCTGAAACCTTTGCTGTGTACTCATCATCCAGGAGGATGTTGGAGGACTTCACATCTCCGTGAATTATCGGTGTAGAAGTTGATGAATGCAAGTAGGCTAGTGCTTCAGCAGACTCCACAGCAATCCTTAAACGGGCATCCAGTGGTATATGAAACCTGTGAGTCTTGCTATGTAGATACTCAAATAGATTTCCTTTCGACACTAATTCATATACAAGCATTGGAACCTCAACCTCTAAGCAGCATCCTAAGAGCTTGATGACATTCTTGTGATTTATCTGTGATAGGATGAGCATCTCTTTTGCAAATTCCCTAGTTTGTCTCTCGTCGGCCAGCTTCGACTTCTTGATCGCTACTAATCTGTTGTCTTCTAGCATTCCTTCATAAACTATTCCTTGTCCTCCACGACCAATAATTCGACTTGAGCTGAAGTTATCTGTAGCCTTCTTCAATTCTTCTTGTGTAAACAACTTAAAAGTGACACCTCGATAAGAATTCATTTGTTGTTGTAGTAACACACCTCCATTCTGTTTGAAAAACTTTTGCTTAGTTTTCATAAGGTTTCTATTTTTCAACCATAAGTTGGTAGAAAAGCCTGAGATGGTTAAGAAAAGGATGCTGCTCATAGTAGCTGCACAGAAAAGATATTGATAATTATAAAGAGTGAAGAGACTGTTACATGCAAGAACAAAATTATTGATATTAGCCATCATTTACCATAAACAGTGGACAAAAGCATATTCATTCAGGACAAGTAGAAAACAGGATAAAATTGTTAGTCTTCCTGCAATCTCTTTGTTATGTGCATCTGCCTCCATGACCCATCCTTAACACTCATATTAGTTAGCTTATAATGATACCACAATCTAATTAGCTAAGCATTTGGTGAAGATCACACCACCTACCTAAAAACTTTTCATACTCCAAGTAAACTCAGAGGACTAATCCAAAATTCTATACCTCCATTGCTAATTAAGTTATCTAATTAGCTTATAATGATCCTATGCCTCTTTTTTTCACTCTTTCTTCTCCACGTTCTGAAAGCCTTTTTGAGGCAGGCTTTTATTTTAGAAAACTCCAAGATCTTTTCCATTCTCTTACCATTAGTGAGTGGAAAATGTGTCAGTTACTAATCTTCAAGGAATAAGTATGTAAAAATAAAAATCTAAATTGCATTATCATTTTTAGATTCACTTACCAATTAGCACCTTTAGATATTGAGGCAAAGTGCTTGATGTTGTTGGATGGCAACCATCCTTGGTGGTTGGATCACCCATTGTGCCTTGTGGACATGAACAAGTATAATTGCCTATCGTATTTATACAGCTTCCATAACACCTATACTCTGACTGGCGACTGCATTCATCAATATCTGCGACCAAACAATGTCTAAAACCAACAAAATCCTTGTGGCAATTATCCTTTTTATTTAATTAATTAGCTATACTCTACCTTGGCATCCACCATCTTCATAAGGGTTCCCTTGGTAACCACTTGTGCAGTTGCAGATGTATCCTCCTCCGGTGCTAGAATTGAAGCACTCGCTATTCTTATCAGCGCAAGCGTATGATGCCGGCGGCGAGTTCGGGTTCCGGCGAGCCTCCTCACAAATTGTCATATTTCCCACGTTCCAATCCAACACCACTGGCACCCCAGATTTGTAAGTCTGATTCAATCTATTCCCACCAAGATCTGCTAAGCTAAAGTTGTACCTGATGAAGTAAGTAACAAGGTTCAACAATACTCTTATTCGATTTTGAACAAGTGTTTGAACTAGGTTCATTGATTACGTGCATATGAACAATTCTAATAAATTGGAAGTAAGATTAATTTGACACAATAAACTAGGGATGACAATAGGTCGGGTTCAAATCGGATTCTATATCCTTTGTCCCCATATCTATCGCGTATAGGATCTCCGATGAATATACTCATACTCATTAAAGGATTAGATATTTTTTATAATTTTAATTTTTTTTTCTATCCAATTATTATCATTCAACAAAAATATATTAAAATTAACATCCTATTTAATATATATATATATAATTAAAAAATAGATTAAAAAGTTGATTTTAGAAAAAGAAAATTCTTTTTAATATATGTATATATATTATTTAATCTGATATTCGGGTCGGGTATCGGATATTGATAGTCCCTCCATACTTTCCTCCATTCGAGGATCCTTCATCGGATTCGAATGAAATTGTCATCCCTACGATAAACCAGTTCAGAACTAAACAGCTTAGCTTAGAACAGCGTACCACTCGTGTTCAACGATGAAGGCGTAGCTGCAAGGATTGAACTCCCAGACGCGAGAGTTGTTGTAGTCAACGGAGAAACCGGTCGTCAGGGCCGTCATCCCCTCCCGGATCGCCGTCTGGCAGCACCCGAAGCCGTCGCACGTGTCGTTGCTCACGCCGGCCTCGCTAGTGCACGCGGAGACGCAGCCGGTTACATAGTCGTCGTTGCCGACGAGCGCGACGGTGGCGCAGCCGACGGCGGTGAACTTGTTCTCGGCCGCGGAGATGGCGAAGGCGGGGCGGGTCGAGAGGTTGAAGGGGACGATTTCGTAGCCGAGCATGTCGGTGGCGTTGTAGCAGACCCAGTCGACGTGCGTGTAGGCGCGCGCGCGGCCGAGCGCCACCGAGACGTCCATGAGCTCGATGGAGGTGTCGCCGATGAAGGGGCGCGGCGGTTGGAGGGAGCGGTTGCAGACGAGGTCGAAGCCGTCGCGGAAGCAGCCGGCGCCGATGCCGAAGGGGTAGGGGATGTCGACGTCGCCGCACTTGCGGTCGCAGTTCGGTGGCGAAGCAGCGGTAGCAAGAGCTGCCACTGTCAGTGCTATTGCAATTAGTACGGCGGAAGGAAGAAGCCGGAGAGTTAGAGCTGCCATTTCAGTTCTCTCTAGCTAGCTAGCTCTAACCATCTTTAGGCCTTCACCTTCATTTGTATACATGTAGATGAAGATGGCGATCGAGATCGATATTTGCAGTGAAAGACTTTGACTCATTCTCGGAGTTGACTTGAAGCCGGCGACTTTTTCACAGATGGAGAATTATTGCCGGCGGAGAATGTGTCAAGCTTGTAGAAGAGTATCAAATTCCATGACTAATTTTATTAATTAAATAGATTTTATCCCTTAATTATCCTTACTTTAATTTAGGAATCGTTCTCAAAACAAAATAGCGTCCATCATGGTCGATTTATAGTGACTTGTGCACACATCAACGACTCATTCCTTCTATATTATTTTGGTGGATTTATTAAACTTGTATCTTCATGAAGGTCAGCTGGGAGCAAGCATTACCCGTTCTAACCCCCCCCTCTCTCTCTCTCTCTCTCTCTCCCTCTCTCTCTATATATACACAATTTTGATATACTACGCGGCATGCACAGTATACAACTGTGCACGTCGCACAGTATATCATGATTTTTTTTTTTTTTGATTAAAATAAATAAATAAAATATATTAATTTTGATTAAAAAAATAAATAAAATATATTTTTTAAGATTTTATTAGTAGGGTTCAGGCATCCTAATTGGGATATAATTTTTCAATTAATTTTTTTTTTAAGATTTTACTTCTAGGGTTTAGATTTTCCAATTGAATTATAATATTTAGTTAAAAAAAAATTAAAAATAAAATAAATTTAAATATTTATGGAGTATTGTAATATGTCAAGGGGATATCTTAACGTAGCTCTTATATAAAGAAATATTGTTTTTTTAATTCAAAATGTCTGTGTTTTGTTATTTTTTTTTATAATTAATTTTTGAATTAAAAAAATAATTAAAATATTTTTTAAAATTTTTATTTCTAGGGTTCAGGTTTTGGGTTATAGTATCAAAGCTATTTTTTTAAAGATTTTACCTTTAGGGTTCAGGCTTTGGGTTATAGTATCAAAGCTATTTAGGGTTCAAGCTTTGGGTTATAGTATCAAAGCTATTTTTTTTTTAGATTTTACCTCTAGGGTTCAGGCTTTGGGTTATAGTATTAAAGCTATTTTTTTTTTAGATTTTTACCTCTAGGGTTCAGGCTTTGGGTTATAGTATCAAAGTTATTTTTTTTTTTAGATTTTACCTCTGGGGTTTTCCCAATTAGATTATAGTGTTTAGTTTAAAAAAGAAATTAAAATAAAATAAATTTAAGTATTTATTGAGTATTGTAATATGTTGAGGGGATATATTAATGTATTAGAGATTTATATATAAGAAAATGTTTATTTTTTAATTTAAAATATTAAAAAATCAAAAAAAAAATCCGATTGATATCGTGCGCGCGACTGTGCGCGCGCGCACGATATCAATCCTCTATATATATATATATATAATAACAATTTTTTTAAAAAAAAACTACTATAGTTGTGACAGACGTTAAATCTATGTTATAGCAGCTACGAAATCATAACTACTACAGCATGATTGTGATTTGTTTAATCATGTTGTAGCAGTTACGAGAACCATAACTACTACAGCAACATAGATTTAATGTTGTAACAGCTACGGAATGTAATTGAACAAATCATCACCATGTTGTAGCAGCTATGGTTTCATAGCTGCTATAACACAGACTTAACGTTCTAGCAGCTACAAACTCGTAGCTACTACAATATGATTAAACAAAATTATAATCATGTTATAGCAACTACGAGTCTGTAGCTGCTATAACACAAACTTTAACATTGAATAGCTACAGACTCATAGTTGCTACAACGTGATTAAACAAATCACAATCATGTTGTAATTGCTACAATTATATAGCTGTTACAACATAGATTTAACGTCTGTTACTATTATAGTAGAAAAATAATTTTAAAATTTGCTACACTAAAAATTGTACATAACAGTGCAACAGAAGTCATGTAGCATATCATACACACACTCACACACACACTCACTCACACTCACTCTCTCTCTCTCTCTCTCTCTCTCTCTCTCTCTCTCTCTATATATATATATATATATATATATATATATATATATATAGCAAATCTATATATGGATGATTTCTGGGCTCAGCAAGTAGTCTAATGAGTTTTGAGATAATTGAAAGGTATTGCAAATATATGTTTGAAGTTTGGTGATGGTAGTAGCTGCTTGATTGGATATGTTGAAAGACTTCACTTGTAAGTTATGTGTTTTGACAGTACTGATGCAATTAGTTGGTAGTCCACAATGACTTGTATTGCGAGTTTAAAGTTGATGAAGAATTGATTGTTGTTTATTATAATAGCCCAAGTGTCATTTATTTACTTGAAAGGATAAAAGTCTCATTGCTTTGTTAGTGATGTGATCGTTTAAGGGAGTATTGTTGAAAAGGAAGTTGACACTAAAAGTAACCTCGTCACTAATCCATTAGGAATTGTTGATTCTATCAAGAAGAACTAACAATTAAGAACCATAAGCTGCTCCTTCTTTACATTAATTTTGTGACCAAAATGTGAGCTGACAACTTGCAGATTAGGTGGGACTGATGTTGCAGTGTCTGATGGTTAAAGAAGGAACACCAATCTTATCTACACCCTCTTCACAATCTGCCTTACTTTCCTCATGTTTATTGTCAGGGAATCTCTCCATGCATTTCATTGATCCATCAGCTGTTGCCTCCTCTTTCCTCCTGTGGAACCAACAAGTTTTTGTATATAAATGCAACGAATCTGATCACATTCTTGCATTTTTAGAAGCCTGAAAAATGGCCATCTACTGGTTGTTGAACTGTTTGGAGCTCTGTGGTCACAGGCAAGGCACTCTCATTCATCAAGTTCCTGTCATATATATGTATTCAAGAATGCATCAATTAACTAAAGCAATAATCTGAAAAAAGTTAGTTGCTATCAAGAAATGAATGGGACGCACTAAACACTGAAAAAAAGATGAACTTTTAATATGCAGAGGTCACCAATTAAAGAATAAGGATGTGTTGTACTTCATTTGCCCCAAAATAGCTTTTATATTTTGTTCTTTTGTGATGAGAAGAGTGGCCCATTATCAATCATATCATAAGCTTTTAGTTGGGGCATTATCATATCTGAAGTTAAATATAGTCCTTAAGTGAATTTCATCTTGTAGCTGATGCTGATGTGTGAAGGAATCATACTCTCTCGGCCGAGAAGCCCAAAGGGAGCTAAGCGCACGGAGACGGCTATGGTACTCTCCAATCGCCAGGAAACACCTTGCGGCCTGCCGGGTCGTTAGAATTCGATGCATCTGGTGAAGGCTCTGCTGTCTTAAGTTATCAGCCTAGATAAATCAGAAACAAAGAAATCACAATTCAGAATAAACTGAACTTGTATGCCATGTTACTGAATTTAAAAAGAAGAAAATAAACTAAACTGAAATTTGATACTGGTTCATGCAGAAATTATGGAGCTGTCCCATTGGAGAAGAAAGAATTAGAGACCCAAGGATGTGTGTGTCAAATCTTTGATGGAATATTATCAAGAGAGGAGGATTAAGCCATAAGCTATTATCTCTGATTGGCTGCATCCAAGAGGACAAAGAGAGGTTGTTGGGTCCTTTTCTTAGGACTGTAGACAGATAGCAACATCTGAAAGCACTCAACATTGAAAATGCCAATGTAGCTTTCCTTCTTGATGGGCAAGCACTGAGTACCCGAGAACAAGAGATTAAAGCATGTACATAATGGGAGAGAAAAGTGTGCAAAAGAGGGAGAAAGGGACATTGGTTGTGATACCACAAGGGGCCTACTACAGATAGAGAAGGAGAATGGATATATTTCTTGCCTTGTGACAAAGCAACAAATGCACTTGAATGCACCAGGACCACTTTTCATGGAATTGATTCATCTTTCACTACTTCATCCCAAAAGGTTGTGAATTATTAGTTATTAGCTTGATGAACAGGTGTTGCGGCTTCGAAGAATGGCCGACTCTCGAGCTTTCTGTTATCTGAATTTTGGGACTAGTGAGTATTGATTGCATGAGCAGATGCAGAAGAGTACCTGTCGAACGAATCCCTCGAGGTTAGCAAGCTTCCCTACCGCCATGGCCATGTGACCCATATAATTCTCGAGGTTGGCACTCTCGATGAGGGAGTCACTGGCCACGGTGTTGGCGAGTGAGAGTTGGAATTGCTCGAGGCCCTGAGATAGCGCCTCCTCTGCTTGTTGAGAAGATTGTTGGAGGTTATATATCCCCACTAGCTGTTGTTCAGTCAGAGGATCGAGTTGTGGAATTACGACCTGCTTGAATTGGAATAATGTAAGAATCTCTATCAAGCTTTTGTTCTCTAATAGCTCGATCCTATCGCAATCGAAAGGAGGAGGTGATAGGGAATGAGAATTCACCCTTAAAAGCTCGGATGGTCTAAATCCACCCATCCACAAGAAACACCTCTCCGCCGGAGTAGTCCACACGCCGGTGATGATGTGGAACACATCCGACTTGGCTGTCGTTGCCTTGAGCTGGAATAGTTCATCGTAATGTGTGAGGCACCTGTCTACTGCAACCCTTAGACCTGCATCTGGGAGATGGGTCTCCAGACCTCGCCGGAGCTCCACAGTGTTCTTGCAGTCCTCGGCCAACCAACGCGAGTACTCCATATCGAACACTACTGCAGCACAACAACAATTCTCAATTCTCAACTATTGATCTTAATGCAGGACAACAAGTGAACTATACCAGAGTTGACATTTTCATTTGCACCACATCCTTCTAAGAAAAGACCCTGGAAATTGGATATTTAGTCACTTCCATGATGATGATGATGATGATGGTGATGATATTATCATGCGCCAAACAAAAACTGTACCTGTGCACGAGCTCTCTGGAGATCTTGCTCGAGCTGAGTAAGTTTTATTTTACTGGATTCTAATTGTTGTATGTAAGCCTGCCATTTCAAACCCAAATAAATAGATCAAATTTGTTTGTCTTGTGTTTTTCATAAAAAATAGTTGCTGTAATGAACCTTCTTTCTTAGCCGGCTCTTCTTGGCTGCTTCTCTATTCTGAGCCAAGCGTCTCAATGTCTGCAGGAACTAACAAGAGTGAGGCGCAGACAAACATCACACCTTTTGAGAGATTAAAGGGAGAGAGAGAGAGAGAAAAACCTTTGGATCGATTGATTTGCCGTCTTTGTCTGAAGTAGAAGCCACCAATCTCCTCTGCCACATGGAACGCACGGCAAAAGATGTCAAGTAGAGAAAGAACAAAGAGTTTGGAAGGATTTGTAGCCTCCAGGAGAGGATGCACAACATGTTTGGTGATTTGACCAGAACTATTGGAAATCATACCTTTTCTTGAGCTTTCAGCTGCTGGTTTTCTTCTCCTGTTGTGTGAGGAGCATCACTCGCCATCTTCTCTTTCTGCTTCCCAAACAGTGCCGATGAAGCCTTTCTGCTCACCGGAGACTCCTCTGAGTCCATTTGTGAAAGTGTGTTCTGCTCTGATCCTGAATCCGTGCTCCCCTCAGTCTGTGAATCCCACTGTTGGCATGTAGAGAACAACTGTAGTTGTCTGTAGCAGCTAATTAACTCTCTCTCTCTCTCTCTTTTTTCTTCTCTCTCTGTATACCTTGGAAAATTGCTGAAATCTGATTGGCCGTGAGGGGAAGATATGGAGAGTTGGGGGCCTGCTGGGGCAGAAGGCTGCAGGAAGAAGAGCCAAATCAGAAAAAAAAAAAAAAAAAAAAAAACAGAATAAAGACTCAAGTGTCAGAAATGGTGCTGTCTGTGAGATGCATCAATTATCCCACTGTTCATATTTACAATGATCAATACCCTTGTGGGCGTGCCAATTACAACCTTTGTGATTGATGATGATGATGATGATGGTTAGTTCTTGCTTACACTTTTTGTGTTGGTCACTTGCGATTCCTGCAACTCCATGCACGAGAGCTTCCTCCAACTCCCCAAAGTAAGCAGCTCCCTCCTGGTCACTGAACAGGAAGTGATCAACACAGAGAGAAGATGAGGAAGAAGGAATTGATGAGTGCAGGATTGGAAAAATAAAAATTTAGAGCGAATAGTACAAGAAATTTGTGGCAGAATGATCACCCTCTCCTTGATTATTTGCCATCCAAGATAATCTTTTGATGCTCTCGATCAGATGCTCGCAGTGCCTAACAAGATTACGGAAATTAAGGGAAGAACTCCAAGAACAATCAGAATAAAAGATTTAAGAGATGGCAACACTTCACTTCACTGCACTGCACTGCACCTCTCTCTCTCTCTCTCTCTCAGAAGAGGCTCTTAATTTCAACTCCTCCCTCCTGTTCTTAAGCTGGACACTGACTGGTTTCCTGCAATTTGCAGTTCATCGTCCTCGTGGACTTCTCTCCCAAGTGGTGGACCCTGAACGAGAGAAAGCGAAGGGCACAGGTGCAACTGGTCACTGACTCCTCCATCTGCATCTCTAATTTATAGAACAGTGCCAAAAACATCAACAGGATAACTTAAAACTAAATTGAGCCAGTTCACGACTAAAGACAAACTTCTCCAATTGCCTGCCAATGATCAAAGGTCTTCATCAGGAAATGGACTCTCTTTGCTTGGCGCCATTATATGCTGTAGTGGATGAGTCAACAAATCACGGGCATATTTATTCCTTGCACAAACAGATGGCTCTGCGAGAGGTATGCTTTGTTGTTCAAGAACCATCAGATCATAATTAATGAGCATTTCAGCACGACACTCATTTCTGAACTTGCAAGTATTATATTTTTGTGTTGCATCATGTTTTAGTTTCAAAACTTTTGGTTTTTGAAGACAGTGGATTTGGTGGTGATGTGATTAATTTGATGTGATTTCTAAATTTTGTTTTGTTTCACAATTTGTGAATGAAGACAAATATGTTTGGTTTAGATATCAGTAACTGAACCTACCATGTCAAAAGAACAAAAATACAATGTTTGAGTCTAGCTCAATCGGAACTCGATCGGATGTGTGAACTTG
This sequence comes from Zingiber officinale, assembly GCF_018446385.1. Classification (NCBI taxonomy): domain Eukaryota; kingdom Viridiplantae; phylum Streptophyta; class Magnoliopsida; order Zingiberales; family Zingiberaceae; genus Zingiber; species Zingiber officinale. Next base: position 138,409,499 of record NC_055993.1, read on the forward strand.
ATTGGTTTGGGTTCGTGTTCTTATACATGGCTGGTGAAACTTGCTACACCAATCTCAATCATTGTCCATGATTGAGCATTAGCTAAACTAAAGCTTAGATTAGGTACAATAAATTGAAGCGTGTGATCTTCGACATAATTTGACAAGTTTGATCAAATGTACTGAGAGGAAGATAATTTTTTTTATTAATGAGTTGTTTTATAGAGTTGGGCTTTGATGTGTTAAATGTCAAAATTGCACTAATCTAGAAACTAATCCTAAATAGAAAATAGATGGGTTGGTGGTTCAAGCCTCATGAGTTTCATTTAGACTTAAATATTATTGTGATTCATTATGTTTGTGGTGCGAAAGCCAACTAATATTGGCTTAAAAATAAGGTGTCATTAACCATTCACGAAATCTATGATAGATTGATGCCGACTCAATCTAAACATTCTATTTCAATATCATTAGTTTGTCATTACTTTTGAAAGAACAACATTCGAAAACCTAAGTGAAATCTACACAATCTTTAGAACAAGGATACCTGTGATGCTAATTTATTCAATTAAACATTTGGTGAGATTAGAGACTTAACTTGGTTGAGTATTCAATTACACCGATCAATCGAGTTGACTAGACTAGATGTACCAAACAGATTGAGCCAGCCAAGCGAGCGAAACCGGTACATTCATGTAGAGAAGCTCATAGTTGGAAGAACATGCAGTTGCTTGATATTCATCATCCATAGTGGGCATCCACAAAGAGCTAACTATCTATTGACAACACCACCACAACTTCCACACTACTCAATTCTTTATCTATTTATCCATTTGTTCCACACATCCTAACTTAGATTACTAAAAAGACTGTTAGTACATCCAACAAGTTCTTGTTGCTCCTCATAGAACATCAAAACTGTTAAGAAGAAGAAGAAGAAGAAAGAGATATTCGATAAGAAATTATTTACATCTCTAAATAGGCAGCTCATTTCAGTTTTCTATTGGGGACTTTGAAGTAAGATATTAGTACTACCACCTGTGGCAATGAATTGTTACTTGAAGCTCTCTATTCACAAGTGTTTCCAGGCAGGTCTTAAGCAGCCACTTAGCAAAGCTAAAGAGGCTCAGCGATTCCGAAGTGATGTACGAGTAGTCGTGCCGCGGTGAGGGCTAAGCCACATCAATTCATCCAGTACTCCAGCTCAAGACCTGCAATGGCTGGTGCTGCTTGAGTCTGATAGTGTTGTTAGGCTGCTTCTCGGAAAGCTCTGTATATGAAGTCCCGAAAGCGCCTAGAGTATTGTTTCGGGTCGACTGCCGATATGGAGGACGGATCATACTGAATCGACTTGTAGGCGTGCTCGAGCTTTTTGCTGATATCGTAGTCTTGCAGTATGTCTATAACTCCAAAAATCAGAACCACATCATAGTATTCCCCTGTTGGCTCTCCGATAAGTTGAGACTCGGTTCTGGCCGTTAATTCAGCCCTACAAGGCATGTTCACCCCTAACCGAATTGGTCCCGACCTACAAAGAACAATGGCACATCAGCTAGCCATTCGATACAATGTGATTGGAGTAGTAGTAGCTATGATCACAATGGTGATTGCTACCTATTGGAATCAGAAAATGATTGATCCTTCTCTAGTTTTGAAAGCTGAGATTTTACTTCTCTTTTGCTGTCGCTGCCGCCGCCGCCGCCTTTCACCAAAAACACAAAGAGACTACTACTCAGCAAACAGATAACCGAAAAGAAATCTTTGTAATCGTTTCGACATTAGTATGAACCTTCAGATAGAGGGGCAGTCTCTCTGGAGTATCGAAAATGCACCCCGACTAGAAGACTATAATCCATGATCCTTTCTTGCTCAAGAAACTCACAGTCCCTATCGACTTGCCTGTGCAAAAGATGTATGAAATTTGGAACTTTTCACTTTAGTAGAAGTGACATCACTGAAAATGGTACCTTTGGAACTCTTGAAACCAAGAACGTTGCAGTCTGAAGATGAAGTTGAGATCGAGATCCTTCAAGGTGGTGTACTCGTTAATCTCCGATTCAGGCTTGCTGGTCACGCGGCCGTGGGATGATCCTTTAAGGTCGAACCGCCTATGGATAGCATACTCGGAGCAAAACAAGTTCTCCATGATAACAAAGCGGACCTAATCGAATGAACTCACTCGATCGATAAACATTCTCAGGGGAAAAAAGACAAATGGCAGATGGTCGTTGAGACTCGAAAACACTGACCTTCTTCTGAGCAGCTCCGGTTAGCTTCACACAGTGAAGACCGAAAAACTTGGTCACCAAACTGTTCTCGAACTTCCTCACATGGTTATAGTACGCTGGGAGCATCCTCAAAAGGACCTAGAAAAGATCACTTTCAGTACTGATCTTCTAAAGAGAGATAGAAAAGATTACAGAGATTCATGCTCACTTTTACTTCAGATTTCTTCATCGTCTTGATCATGTATTTATCGTCGTTCGTCAAGTAAAAGAAGCTTCCACTTTTCCCGGGAGACGAAAGCTCCCGAAGTGCGTCGTTCCCGCAAAGCGACAACATGTAATCGGCTGCGTCTACTTTGAACAGCCTGCAAAGGGTCCTGAAGATTCAATCCAAGTTTAAGGGATCAACAACAAGTCTGATTCGATCGATAGAACACGTAGGAGACAAAGTAGTAGTAGGACTCGGGCATTAACTAACCTGAACACCAAAGGGCAGTAATCTTTCCACTTGAACTCACAAGATTGATGTGGAGGTGTGTGCTTTGATCCTTCGGATGGAAACTTTGTCCAGACCTTTTCCTTGGGGTCGAACGCCGACGACTTCAGCTCCGGCTGAGTAGGACCCTGTTTGCCGACCGCATGCCTGTGAGACATCTGAAAACTCTGAAGAAATCTGATTTGTGATCTTGTATTATTCTTGCAATTGTTTGTGGGGGAAGAAATTACCTGATGCCGAGCTGGAGATTGAGCATCAGTTCGTAGTTCTTGTGGCCTTTGGTGATGGTCTCGCCTTGCTTCTTCGGCGGCCGCGGCGGCGCCCACGAACGGCGGTGCTGCGGCCGGGAGGCGAGTTTCGGGTCTGCGTCGTCCACGGGGATGTCGCCGCCGCTCACGGTGTGGGTCCGGCCGTTGGATCTTCTCGGCGGCAAGCAGCGGGTGCTGATGTCGGCTGACGCCCGCCGCTGAGGCCTGTCGGCCGACGACCGGCACGCCTCGGTGCCCGACCAGTTGAGGGTCTTCTGCGAGGGGAACACCGAGATGGTCTCCCCCGGCGCGATCTTGCTCTCGCGCAGGTCGGCCAGGAAGGCCTCCTGCGGGTCCCGCGCGGCGGGGGAGGTCGCCGTCGGCGACGGGTAGTACACGCCTTGCTGGATCCCGGCGTTGTCCCTGGTCCACACCCCGACGTAGAGGCTGCCGTCCGCCCACCGGTAGTTGCCGTTGTCCTTGGGGAACCCGTCATCCCAGCCGCCGTCGTACCGGTTGCCGTTGGCCGAGTTGAGAGTCCCGCGGCCGTGGATGAGACCGGCGCGCCACTGGCCCACGTACTCCGACCCGCTGCACCACACGTACCGCCCGTGGCCGTCCTGGAGACCGGAGCGCCACTCGCCGTCGTAGTAGTCGCCGTTGGAATAGGACTTCTTGCCGTGGCCGTGCTTGAGGTTCATGGACCAGTTGCCCCAGTAGGTGTCGCCGGTGGCGCCGATGAAGATGCCGAAGCCGTCCATGAACCCTGCCTTGAATTCCCCGTCGTAGTTCGACCCCGACGGCCAAGAGAACTTCCCCCGGCCGGTGATTTTCCCGCGCCGCCACTCCCCCTCGTACATGCACCCGTCGTTCCAGAGGAACTTTCCGGTGCCGTGCGGGACGCCGCCGGCCCACTGGCCGGAGTAGCAGTCGCCGGAGGGAAGGACAAGCTCGGTATTGTAGACCTCCTCTTCCTCCTCCTCCTCTGTCGACGCCGCTATCGACGAGTCATCATCCCCCCCGCCGCCGCCCCCGCCTCCGCTGCGCGGGGAGGTCGAAGCAGAGTCCTCGTCGGCGGACATCGGGCAGATGCGGCGCCGGCTGCCGGTCTGGAACCCCGGCGACTGCTGCTGCTGCTGAGCTCTCCGGACGGCCGACTCCCACGCTTTGCCGTTGCTCTGCTGCTCGCTGATCTCCTTGTACATTCTCCCCCGCCGCCCTTTCCCTCCCGTCTGACTCCTTCCCCGACACGACGACGGCCGTTCCAAATCTCTTTCTTCAAATTTTTTTTTTTAAAAAAAAGATCAAATTCGTTTCTTCACAAATTCACGCAGAAACAAAAATAGATTTCGATAAACAACGAGATCCAAAATTGGGAGGTTCGTCGTTGTCACAACCAAAATCTCTTTTCCTCCATTGTCGTTTTGATTAGCTCTTCTTCTAATTTGAGAACTCCGATCCTTCCTCCTAAAAAATGGGAGGCGACCCTGATTTTCAGCCTCCCTTCTTTTTCACTAGAATTCATGAATTAGCTTTGAATCCCCCAAATAATCTCGTTTTGCGTTCGACATACAATCATGAGCACTTACAGTCGTGCGCCCATTTCCGTTGGTTTTGTTGGAATTTTTTTTTTTTTGTTTTTTTTTAATCTAAGAGATGATTTGACCATCTCGCGAATCCGTTTTACCGTTCGTGTGTCCGTAACGAGAAGGGTGAGGTTTTGTCAACGGCGTCTATTGATGGAGTTGAGTGACACGTGGTTCTTTGATGCTTCGCCGTGTCAGATTTCCTTTTCGGACTTGCTAGATTTTGTGGCGCCATGTTTCTCGCCACGTCATGTTGTAAGAATGAAGACATTTAAAAATCAAAATAGCGCTAAACAAAGCGCCTTTTTTTAAAATGTTAAAATAAATCAATTTAATATATATATATATATATATATATATATATATATATATATATATATATATATATATATATATATATGATGTATTCATATTGAGCGGACCGTAAGTTATTCATCACACGTACGTATATATGATCCATCTTGATTAGACCATCGGAGATCCTTTCAACGTGCATTTAACTTTGGAATTCGTAAATTTGGACTTCCGAAAAAGAAGGAGATCCTTTCAGCGTGCGTTTAATTTTGGAATTCTTAAGTTTGGACTTCCGAAAAAGAAAATGCATCTTGATGATATGAATAGTACCATCTAACTTTTTAAGTCATACTTAATCAGAATCTCAGAATCAGGAGATATATATATATATACACTAAGTCCAACCCTCTAGCTAAAATGGGTAGTAGTGCTGCAATTTTGAGGAAACCATAAACTCTTTGCACTGATGATGCTGCATTTCTTGATAATTTCAGTCATATGCACAATGCAAACAATGTCGGTCTAACAAACAGACATTAGAGGGGAAAAAAAGAAGGAAAAGAAAGCATAAAGAACAAGTCTTTGTAAATGATGATGCTTCAGCTACTAATTTCAGACTGCTATCAACACTCTCCATACAAAGTTCCAAGATTAGCAACTTCTCATCAGTTCTTTTGTTACAAAGATTGCTGCTTTGCCATTCTCAAACTGGTGGCCAGAGATGTCTGGATTCTGAGCAGACCACATCACCATGTGGTATCATTTAAGACATTTTAGATCGAAAAATGAAGTTTCTAAAAGCTCACTGTTTTGTCTGTAAATGAATAACATTACATCATACAAGAAAGGTACGAATAGGAATGGAGAATATGCAGAGGATGAAATTCACTTTGGAGATTTCTTCAGTATGCTTCGGCAAGGGAGTCTCTCATACCAGCTCCAGCAAAAGGGGATCCCCTGCGGCCATCGCTCTGATTAGCTTTATGAAATCGTACTCGTTGTGCACCTTCAGTGGGTACACGGCAGGAGCTTGGGCAGTGTAATAGCTCGTAAATGGATCCATAGCCTTGGGTTGTGTCCTATAGACAGTCGTCGCTAGAGCTTTAGAATCAAAATTCTCTTGTGAGTCCATTGCGAGAAAAAACACTGGCATGGCAATCCGGTGATGGATATTTAGGTCTCCCACAATTCCCACAAGGTCAGAGAAGTCCGTAACAAGCCTTTGAGGGATGTAGAATATCTCACCGCTGCAGATGATGACCCTCCCCACAGTTGCACTTTTTTTGTAACTTGTCTGAAAATGAACTGGGAAATTGTCTACGATCTTCTTGACCAAATTTGCTTGACTGACATGCCAATCTGTATCATTTCCATCAGTAGAAACTGAAATCCATGATTCGGAAACCTGAATGTAGCAAACGGCTAGTCAGCTTGATGCATACCGTATGAAGTAATCAACAAAAGTTTTACCTTGTTTGTTATCCAAAGCTTCATCTTGTCGGCTTGAAGTAAGTTCCAATAGTTAAGAATCATATCATCCTGAAGACAGAGAAATCCTTCTGCTTTTTGAAATTTGTCGAATACCTTAGGCAAGTACCTATTTCATGCCAATGCTGAATCAAATTATGACCAAAAGCAAAGCTCAGGAAAAAAAAACATTCTGATTCAGAAGAAGAAAACTAGCAACAAAAACCAAGCACTTTAGTTTATCGTCAGACAACGTGCCAGAAGTGTTCAGCTTCAACTAATAGAATCAACATTTAAAGATATTTATAAAAGGATTTGTTGCAGTAGAAATCTAGCAATGAAAGTCTTCTCGGCATCCACGTGAACAACACATCTCGATTTTATAACCAATGTAATAAACAAGACATAACATGGTAAAAAGTGTCAAAACTCAGTTTGAGGAAAATTAGCAAGTTCACTTCATAAACCTAACCATTGTCATAAAATGCATAAAACCAAGATTAATGAACACGCACATGTTGATCTAACCTAGTAAGAGTTGAGATGAAGATAAGATGTCTCTTATTACTGTCATTGCTATTGCAATGGAGGATTCTACGGATTGCATCAGAGTAGAAGGCTTTCCAATAGTCAATCGTAGCGTAGTGTGCCCATTGGTTTTGGACAATTTAGCATATAGCTTCATGTTTCGTCCATTTTTCAAGCCAAGTGCAATTCAATAGTGAGAGACAAGTCAAACAATAGTAAATCAAGCTATTGTAAACCACAGATGTTGTCATCAACTGGGTAGCCGTAGTTGATAAAAATGTAAATACTATAGCTTGTAGTGTAACTCCTTAAATAGCTCAGTAAAGATCATTTTAAAAAAAAAAAAAACAGGGAAGACCTTTTTTATGAGAACAGAGACACATTTGAGCAGTTGCAACCAAGTTGGCAACATCTAATTAAGACCAACTTGCAAACATCTTTTAAAGAACATGGAAAATATTCGATTTTGCAAAGCTAATAGCTCGTCAACATAGTTAAGGATAAATAATTGGTTGACAACCTGCCATTGAGCTGATTGATTACAGTTTCTAGCAATCTCCAAGGTCAGATGTAAAATTCAAATAATTTGAACCAATGAATAAATCATAAAATGTTTAGGATAACCTTAGAACCCTGGGCATCCAATTCATCCTTATCATTGCGACCATGATCATCAAGCCAGGTTTGTCCCAACTATTTGAGATTGGCTGCATGAATCTAATGCCTCCATTGATCTGATCTTTACACAAGGTCCTATCACTAAATATACAAATTAATGTAAATTATTTTTATTACATTAACTAATAGTTTCCTTGGTCTCCCACTATCTTCCACTATAAGAGATTTAACTTTTCTAGCTATCATATTTATCAATCATCTTTGAACATACACATACCATCTCAACCTCTTTTCTCTCCTTTTATCTACCTATCGAAGATATACCTAAAATGATCATGAATCATGTTTTCTAGCTGCCCAATAATCCAATCCACAAAGTATGGCGAGTTATGTTATAGTCTTATAAAAATTCCCTTTTAACCTTAGGAGAGTATGATAATCATGACTCTAAAACCTCCTCTCGATTTCGACACTCCCTTCTTTATCCTATTAATAATATTTTTATTAAAATCACCTTCTTGTTAAATAATAGATCAAGGGAACCTAAAATTCTTACTGGAATTTCAAGTGGAAGCTACTTATTCTATCGTTTTTTTATTCATATTAATCAAATTAAATTTTACATATTCAATTTTTGTTCTACTTATCTTAAAACTTTTTGTTTGTAAAGTTTTAGAATTCAAGCTTCAGATTTAATCTTAAGATTCATTCATGGCTTTAGCTAGAGTTGTCTAATGCAACCTTCAACCTTTTTTTACTTCCAATTCAAAGTTCAAATCACTTTAAATCCCACAACAATTCAATCGTGTGCATAGAGCAAATACTGTCCCAAAGATTTCAATCACCACAGAAAAATTCAGCAGAGCGATAACTAAAAGTACTATGATAGTGCCAAAGCAATTCAATCGTAATTAGTCTTATCATTCCATATCTTTCATTAGGAAAAAAATCTTACTTCAGGTCACATAGTCATTTCCAACAGTAAACTAAAGACTTAAGCAATTCATAAAGATATCAAGCGGAATATACAAGATTGAGATTTTTGGTCTCTCCGTGTCAGTTACTGCTACACTAGACATGAACAGATCTCATTTCTCAGTTCTCTAGGAGTAATGAAAATAGATTGTAACATATGCAAGATAGACTGGTTGGTACAAGACAAGAATGCTACTACTACAATTTAAATTCTATAGTTATGAGAATTAAACAAACAATAAGCATAGAAAAATATAGGAACTAGCGGTCACAAAGTCAGATGTAAGGATAGAAAAGAAAAATAAAGCTGCAAAAAATTTAAACATTAAGTAAAGATTGCTTATAAGAAGATTGCACATGTTGTTACATTGAATGAACTATGGGGTAGTAGACTACAAAAGAAAATCATTAATCTGGAATGACTTACTTGTATGCTTCATGTATTTGTCCATATTCCACAGCAAGACCTGGGTCACTCTGTTCTGAAAGAATTACCACTGTTTTGAATATCCTTCCATAGAGCAGCCTCCACTCTAGGGCAATTCGATCGACAGGTCCACTGCAAAACATGATAAGAACAACATTTCCGAAATATTTTCTCCACCTTATGAGGTTTCCAATCTCATAATTAACTGCCCCAACCTCCTCCACTCCAAGGTGCACAGAAGGTAGTTTCTTGGGAATGAACTCCTTGGTATCTCCCTCTCCAATGTTTGCTCGAGGTCGACCCAACTCCAGTGACATAAGCCTCGGTTGCTGGTATCCAATGGCAAGCAAGTCCTGCAACCAGGCAGCTGTGAACTGCACATCCTGCTTTGTCCAGAACCCTTCCTCTGCCATTGCATAACTCAAATGCAAGATCCTCTCAAATAGTGTACGCCTGTTTGATCTCCAGGATACTAGAAACTTGATCAGGCGACCAACATTGACATGGAGGTCCTTCTCTTCTGCAAAAGGATACCCCTCTGCGGTGTCTGCCCGGTGGATGGTTGGCGGATAGACAGTCACAAACCCACCAATCTCCCATAGGATTCGCTGTGCCCAATAGCCCCTTAGCACATCAGACGCCATCGAGCTCACAGAGACAGGTAGCATGAGGCCCCAGAATGCTTGTGTGTGGAAAATGGTGTTGAATGAGTTGATCGGCACCATTAGACCCTGAGGCAAAGCTACCTTGGGTGCTTCCTCATCAAAGCTAATGTCGAATGTCTCCAAGGCTGAAGACTTGCGGGTGTAGTAGAAGATAGAATCCACATCAGGGAGGCCATTGGAAAGGCCTTGTTGGATGAACTGTCGGCCACTAAACACCTCCGTGTAGAATTCCTCATGCCCAACCTCTCCAACATTCTCCAATGGCAGTCCTCTCGGCCACACTGATCGCTGCCCAAAGTGAATGTAAGGATTCACGACAGTCCGGTTAGGGTCAGCATGGCTATACTGGAAGAGGACAGGGTGCTTGGCCCCTGCCGCTTCGCCCGAAAGGTCCACATCGAAGTGGCGCCCGAGGTCGGCGCCCAGGACCTCGGCACGGTCGTCCGCGTCAAAGATGACTTTCGCACCATGCTGGATCGCGAACAGGTAGCCGATGCTCTTCCGGACGTGAGAGTGATAGGGAAGGAAGTCGACGGTGCGGAAGCCGAGACCGGCCTGCTGATTTAGGGAGAGAAAGATGGCACCTTTGAGGGACCAATCGGGCGGCGTGGCGGAGTTTCCCACGGCGAGCAGCTGCCATCCCTTGGTCCTGGCCAGCGAGCGGAGGGAGTCGGTGGGGTAGGCGGAGACGGACACGACGATCCACCGGTCGGAGCGGAACGAAGCAAAGGGCGCAGCGGAGAGGTCAAGCGGCTTGATGGGAGGAACGGATGACCAGGACACCTCTGGGTAAGGGATCCGGGAAGAGGCGGACGAAGCGGAGCCGGAGCATTTCTCGAATCTGAGGAGCGTGATGGCGTCGCCGGAGCTCCGGATGAAGAAGATAGCGACCACGGTGAGGGCGAGGAAGCAAACAAATACGATCTTGTAGAGGTTTTCGGAGGCCCAGGTGGAAAAGTCGAGGCTTTTCGCCGGGACGAAGCGGCGGCTGTGGGCGACGGTGGAAGGAAGCACAGGAGGCGGCGAAGAAGCGAGCTTGGAAGAAGGAGGAGACCGATCTTGGACTAGCATTGCCTCCGTCGAGAATCCACCGCCAACAACCAAAAATCCAGCAAAAATTGTCGGTTTGCTTGCGTAAGAGAAAGAATCGGAAGAGGAAGCGCTATAGATCTGCGCTGATGCTACCGCCTCTTCCCCTCGCTTTCTCTTCAGGACTAGGTGATGATGAAGGATAGGGCATTCGGTTGGTGGTGCCGACACAAGCAACGAAGGGAGGAAGATTGCAGTTGAAGTTTCGCGATCGGTGGGCGGATCCAAGCAAACCAAAATAGAAGAACACTTCAGTGACTCGATTGATTCGCGGTGGGTGGGAACTAAGCGTCCATCGCCAAGCTCTGCCCTTGTCTCTCTTCTCTTCTCTTCTCTTCCACTCCAGCGAGTTGACTGCAAAATTTTACCGTAATTGGAAATTTTGAGAAACTTTCATTTCACTCCCATAATTATATATGTCTTTCAAACTTATCCCTAAACTTTTAATAATCTAATCACAATTTCACAATCTTCCTGAATTTTTAGGGATTTTCATTTTACCCCTGCCTAAACTTTTTTTTGTTAATTGAAAAATAAGAAAATAAGTTAAGAAGATAAATACAATAAATATTTAGAATTAACTTTTTTTTAAGGCGTTTAAATTTATTAGAGAAGAATGAATAATAAATATTTTTAAAATTTTTGAAGTGATTTATATTTTATTTTTTTAACACTATAAATTATAAAATAGAAAATTTGATTGATAAATTAAAACAAAAAGATTGCGCGGGAGACAACAACGTGCCACCAACTCAAAAATTTAAAGAGGGACAAAATCTAAATATTAATTATGCCTCCGTAAAATTATTAATTATGCCTTTAAAAAATTAGAAAGTTTGAGTTTTTTATTATTAAAAAATATCAGGTTTAGGTCGTTCCTAAGTTCTTGGTTATTTTCTAGATGGGGAGTTCTTCAATAAGCAAGCTAGTTAATTTTCAATTTAATCTCTCAATTTTTTTTTACTCGGGGTCCTGATTTCATCTTTCATCTTTGACTCAATTTTAGTCTTCCAATTTTTGAATATTTCCCAAATTGATTGACTCAATTTAGTCTTTTAATTTTTTAATATTTTCCTAAATCGATCCTTCGTCCAAATTCCTATAACTAATGGAAGTAGCATATTATATTATATAGGTTGTTTTTATTATTAATTTATTTCCTCAATTTATATTGACTTAGAAATTGGAATAAAAAACTCATGCTCACCATTTATTCCCTTAATTGTTCATCGATGTAAGAGATAGCGTCTTCTTTCAGAAGTCTCATGCTCAAATTATCCATTAATCACGTTCAAATTTTCAAACTCTTTTAAGTAAACTCATTGATTATAAATGAGTTTACATAAATTGGGAATTAACCCATAAGGAAGCTTATAAATGACTCTTCTCCTTAGGTTGATTTTGATATGAGAAGAGGTTAATTTAGACGACATGAGCGGCTGTGATTTTTTTATCGATGAGAAATTTGAAAAGTGCAAATGGGTTATAGGAATGGTTCAGCACCATAAGTGATTCGAGAGACGCAAACATTTATTTGTACTATGTGGAAATTGAATTCTCATTGTTTGAGAAATTTATAGGTTCATTTACCATCGTCGCAATCCTCGAGGGCATTGATAACAATATTTTAGATATTTTAGTATTTAGAAAGGTTAGAGTAGACCCGATTATGATTTGAAATCGACAATTCAACCATTTAAAATCATCAGTTCAACTATTTTTTACAGTTCAACCCTTAACTTTAACCATTTAAAATAGTTATGGTTCACTATTTGAAACTGTCAATTCACGGTTCGTCATGATTCAAAATTGTTATTATTTTAAAAATATTTAAAAATTATAAATTTATATAAAAATATATATATATATAAAAAGAAGGGATTGAAGTTGTATCCATATCTCTTATGATTTCATGAGAGTATCTTGAATCACCATAGATAAAAATAGTTTTAAAAAAATCTCCTCAACTCTCCCAACGATCATGATCATCAATCTAACGTTCGGAATTAATTTTACCCTTTCCCTATATATTTTAAATTACGCTAGCATAAACAAACTATTATATATGTAAAAGAATTTTTTTTTCGCTTTGTTACTTTCCTTTTTAACTATTAAGAACAATGATATAATAAAAGAATATTATTAATTAATTATTAAATAATTAACTACCATATAGAAATGTTTAATTTAGTGGTGGATTTTAACATTGATTTATCTAATTTTTATTATGGTAAGATGACAAATGAATTTGGCAGAATCAAATAGGATTATTCATTAAAGAAAATTTATTAGGTATAGATGTCTAATGTCATATTTTACAAATTGACTATTATAATTTAAAAAAAAAAATATTTTGAATGAATGGTAAATTAATCTCTATCAATTGTATTTTTAAAAATTAAGGTTGAAGGGCCTAAGTCATGAAGTGCATGGATAAGAATGCAAGCCCATGGGTGTAAGAAATAAGCTGATGATTCCTAAATAAGCTCGCATAAAAAGTTTGGATTCATAACAACTTTTCTATAAGATAATTACATCCTCAACGCGTGGGATGAGCTCAAAGAATTTTTTTTATTACCTATTGTAAAAAGGTTTTTATAAAAAAAATTTTTACTATTATTATTATTATTATTATTATTATTATTATTATTATTTTACTTTCATATACAAATTCCAACCCATGTTTTTAAAAAAAAATAACCAATTCAGATAACATTATCAACCTGATCCTATAAAAATTTTCCACCGACCTTCTTCCTTTTTTCTTGAATCTGTCCGAGGTGGGATGATGTCAAATAAATTCATTAAAGATCTTCTTGACTTAAATTTAGGATTTAGAGTTTAATGAGTAATCAAAAGATTCTTTAACTCTAAGTCAAGTCGTCTAAGAATTACAAGTTTATGCAATGTATTCATACGACTACATGAATTAATTAGATCGAATCTTTTCGAGTGATTGTGGTGATTGAAAAGACATTGCCACTATGGAAAAACTTTCAAAAAATTTCAAGAATCATCTCAACATGAATTAGATGCGTCCTAAAGACCTATTTAGGATATAACAATCCTATAAAGAATGATTTAAACCAACAATTTAAGACATTTATCTTATTAACTTTGAATCAAGCAATGACTCCAGAGCAGCTGGTCCTAGCAAGTGTGCCAAATTACCTCAAGCCAAATAGAAAAAAATAATAGAAAAAAAATAATTAACCAGACCGATAACGTCGAGTCTGGGATGACCGGTTCAGTCTCACAAAAATTTTCTATCGGCCACCAGGTAAATCGAGAAGTGCTCGTAGCGGGTAGCCTAGGAGCCCAGCATCCTTTAGTTGCGTGCTCCATTTGGAGGAAAAATTCCTATAAATTTGTCATAATTAGGGCTCGAATCGCGAATATCTAGGTGACAACCTAAATACCCTACCGCTGCACCATAACTATGGGACACCTCAAGCCAAATAGAGAAGAAAGAGATGTGTGCTTTTGAGGAGGATTATTGACATATAATTGTAATCAACACTAAGTTACTCTCAGTTCTTTTGATGCCATTTTAGCATACATACGAAATTTGCATGTACTAGATAAAAAAATAAGAATATTACAGGAAAAAAAAGCCGAAGTTTTGTGGTACGGCAGATGATGTCGAACTTTCGAGTTGGATGAAAGTTAAGAGGATCTGTTGACATGACAGTAAAATTATAGGAAGGTTCAATCTTTAAAGTCAGTGTAGTGGATTAGTCGGCTAAGAGGTTATCTGACTAGATCATTAGATCAATTAGACGTCGAGTCCATCAAGTTATTCGAATATTGAGTCTATCAGGTTATCCGACCAGACCATTAGATCAATCGGACGTCGAGTCCCTAAATATTGATGGATAACTCAAGACGAGTCATCACTTTTCAGAGTGAAGACTTATTTGTCACTTGAAAATAGCATAATTAAATAGTTGGATCGAGTAGTCCTGTCGATTGAAACTATAGTCCGATCAGATAGAATGGACGCCCGGTCCAAATTGAACAATTTTGGTTAAACAAATAGGTCGAGTGAAGGACGAGTTCCCGACAACACTCTATAAGTCCGATCAGTTGGTCTTTATGAGCGATTGTCAATCGAGTCATAAGAGAAACTTGGTCGGTTAACCATGTAAGCATATTGTCAACCCTTCAATTCAATAGTCTTATATTTCTTTTTGACATTTTGTGTTACTAAGGACGGAGAATATTCTACCTACAAATTGTACATAAGACGTTTTCTTTCTGTCAAATACAAAGATTGCGTGTCCATTTTAAAAAAGATATCAGAGCATCTTTATGATCTGTCCTTTTTTGGACACGCTTTGAGATTTGTGTATAGACAAATAGTAATACTATAAAAGATGTCTTCATCTATAGGTGCAGATACACAAGACTACGCAATTTTATACACTCATAGCTATTGTTCCTCACATTGTTCATCTACTCGATTTGATCATTGATTTGAGAGTTGAAGGGTCTACGCCAAAGATCCCTTCCCTAGCCCAATCACTGATACTTCTTTTGACACATAGGATAATACTTCTTTTGACATATAAAATCACTTAGAGCCACTTTTTATTGAATAGAAATCTTTAAACAATTAATATCAAAATCACAGTCATCTTATCTATTTTCAAACAGAATTATTATACTCATAGGAAAAAAATTTCAAAAGATACACTAAAGTATACATACTAATAGATATATTTATTATTAATAATAATAATAATAATAAAATAAGATAAAGTTCAATTAATGGTGGTAGAGTAGGCAGAGTTCAAGAATCCATATCATAGGAAAAAGGTGAAATTATTGTTATTATATTGTTCATGCATTTGTGGACTAAGCTAATGAGGTGGGTACTGAGGAAGGTAAATACCACCTGAACCATAAAAGGAGGCACATGTCACCAATCATGAAGTAGATGAATGATGGGAATCTCCATGAGCAATTGCTATCTTTTGCCCAAAGCTCACCCATGGGTTGGCCCTCAGGCCTCACACTTTGGGTGCAAAGTGGCTGGGTCAGTGTTGAAGCCAAAAGGCATGGCATGTGTTGAAGCACCGGCGCTAGCAAAAGGGAAGATGGCTGTTAAGACACATGGTCGAGCACCTTGTGTGGCGGAACCGCGGAACCATTTGTTATATTTTTGGCGTTTGATTTACTGCCTTCACACACACTGTTTTCAGCTTTTCTTAAAGAACATCTCCTTTTGGCGCATATCCTCTTGATTTGACTCTTCTTTTGCAGATTGCTCTTAACTGTTTCTGTTGAGAATCCTGTCGCATTTTTAAGATGCTAAAGAGAAAGTTGCTCTTCTTTGCCGCACCACCTGCTTGTCTCATATTCATGGCTTCATGTGGATCTGTGCGATTCCATGCATTGCCATGGTTGATCATCCATCTTAACAAGCAGTCGCCGAAGGTCACAGCTATAAATTTGGGGTGGCAGCCACATCCAACTCCACCATTCACAGAGGAAGAGAAAAGAGCTCGCCCTCTCCGGACAGCTCGGAGCAATGGCTGCAAGAGAAGTCCAAGTTATTCTCTCCTCGGGAGTAGCTCTCCTTCTTGCGGCCTGTGCAGCTGCGTACGGTACGAAACGGGCAGATTCGTGAACCCGCCCTTTTCGCTCTTCTTGCTGACCCTGAACTGAATTGTCAGCAGACACGGTGAACTTCACGTACAGCGGAGCGAATGGACCGAGCGCGTGGGGCAGTTTGTGCCCCCAGTACCGGCTCTGCTCCGAGGGCAAGCGCCAGTCTCCGATCAACATTGTGAACGCCGATGCAGAGTACAACCCCAAGTTGATTCGCCTGCGCCGGAATTACAGAGCCTGCTCGAACGCCACCCTCCTCGACAACCACTGCAACATCGCGGTTCGCCGTCGCCTTCTTTGTCGATAACCCCAAATTGATAATCTGAGTGTATGGTTTGCGTTCTTGGGTGCAGCTTCGGTATGATGAGGATGTGGGCTACGTGGTTGTGGAAGGGAAGAAGTACAGCTTGTTACAGATGCATTGGCACTCGCCTTCTGAGCACACGATTGATGGAGAGAGGTGTCTGGTGGTTTGTATATTTCTTTCAAAATTCAATTTCGGAGCTGATTTCCGATCGGCGTGGAGGACAGGTTCCCGGTGGAGCTGCATCTCGTGCACAAGAGCGTCGACGGCAACATCACGGTGGTGGCGGTCCTGTACCAGTTTGGCCGCGCGGATCCCTTGCTGATCCAAGTAATTATGAATAAACTGGACTTCGTTTGTTTCCTTCCGTTCTGGGAGACGATGATTAAGCAATCAATTGCGACCGGACTGCAGCTGAAGGACAAGATGGCGGAGCTGAAGAAGGAGGTGCTCGCCGGCGATGAGCAGGCGCGTGTGCCAGTCGGCGTCGTGAAGATGAGGTCGCTGAAGCAGCACACTCGCAAGTACTACAGATACGTCGGATCCCTCTCCACCCCACCGTGCACCGAGAACGTCGTCTGGAACGTCCTCGGCGAGGTAATTAATCAGATCGGCCACTTCCGTCGAACACCTCGCTAGCGCAGTCACTGGTGCCAGTTTCAGTTTTCCTGCTTTACGAGTGTATGTTGGTGGTGGTGGTTGGTTGCAGGCGAGGAAGATGAGCAGGAGGCAAGCGGCGGAGCTCCAGGCGCCGCTGAAGGAGGCGTACCGCCGGAATGCAAGGCCGGCGCAGGCGTTGAACGGAAGGGTGGTGCAGGTCTACGACGAGAGCCGATCCCAGTAACTAAAATGTCTTACCTATTGCTATGTAGTTGATGATTTGCTGATAAATGTTCGATCTCCCCTGTAACGTGCCATGATTGATCATGAGAAGCCATGGGTGATTGGAGTTTCAAGTGTGTAGTTTTGTCACACAAATTTGTGGATCAACCTGCAAAAAAAACCAAAAAAAAATTAGGAGGAACGAGGAAAAGTAATCAATACAGCAATTACAAATCAAATCAATCACTAGTGGGCCACAAACATCAATCTCAATGTCTCATGCTTAACTAAGGAATTTAATTACGATGCATTAGAGATTTCACTCGAGGTATACATTTGTCACCTCCAGAAACAAAAACATACATGACTTTTGATCTTGATCTCGTGGAAATAGTTATAATAGCATTGAGATAACATATCTAACAATGGCCTGCCACTTCTATGGCTTTGACCGGAATACTTATTTGCCAACTGTGCTTATCCATATATTTACATTCATCGAGTTACCGACCGACCGACCGACTACATGAACAGTTTGTGCTGCAGGTTCTCCTAGCAACTTCTTGTCTCTCATCACACCCCGATGCACTGCTTTATGAGCACCATTGGGTGATCTGAAGCTAGAACGACTTGTCCCTTCTCAGTTATAAGCGCAGTAATACATACAACACTGGTATAAAGGCCAATCTCCGAAATGCGTTGTTGTCCGGAGCAGAAGCTGCACATGTCCAAACAAGATTGTTGGCAACCGTATACAAGAAAGTTAACAATGCATTAGATTCAATGATGTATATGATTGTTGAATTTCGATCTTGACATAACCAGTGGTCATTAGAAACTATGCTAAAGATGTAAGGAAAAGTGGCATTACACTACATGTCTTCATTGTATGAGAAATGACATAGTTTAAGCTACACTAATTGGTAGCTAGTAAATTGTAAACTCTGAATTGAACACTAATTTGCAAGTCATAATCACTCTTGTGTAAAGCAGTTCTACATTATTATACTTCATGTGTTTTACATTGTCTGATTACTACAACCTCTTCTTCGATGTGAATGTAAAATTGTGTTTTTTTACTTTGTTATATTATGTTAGTCATTTTTATCCATATAAATATTTTTAATATTTTTACTTTGTCATGCAGTGGGCCAACTCCACCTGCATACACTTTATGAAGCCTTGAGAAATGCAATTGAGTAAAGTCATCAAGAGATATTTCAACACAATGATGATCGTGTTACTATGTCTGCGGAATGAATTTGGCAATATACGAATTGGATGGTTAAACTTAAAGGAACAGAATTTCTGACAATTTAAATACATGTCTAATCTTAAGAAGATACTGTTATTAGAACATAATGCAAAACACCCTTCTATACAAAGATGCACTACCTAGAAGGTTGACTTTGATGGATTTAATTTAAATAAATTGTGAAATTGGACAAAGAAAATCAGGCTCTAAATTCGGGATAGGTAAGACAGTTGTTTGGGCAGACATTAAGATATGCAAGATTAACAGTGAACACGGCACTGATTGTCATTTTATGATTTTAAACAAAAATTATATGGCAAGAAATGGACATGAGATTAAGAAAAAAAACTAGAGATCAAAACCAAACAATATTGGTAATTCACTGGGCACTCATCATGCTGTCAATATATCAACGGATCAAAACAAAGGAACAATGTTGAATACGCTGCAAAAAATTTTTAGTATTCCAGGATTTTTATTTATATGCCACTAGTTTTTTTGTCAAAGCACTTTGATATTCTAACTGTCCTGAAACAAAGAAATGAGGTGGTGCAGTTAAATTGTGCAGGGAGAACTTCATAATATCATATCATATATTAACTCTTGCTCATTTTAGTTATTTTAAGCCCTGCTGCAGATATTGCTAAAAGTTTACGAGTAGTCACAGGAGAAAATACTCACATGAATATGGACTAGGCGAAATTGATGGTGTTGGGCCAGGAGCTTTGTTATCTTTTACACTTGCACGAGGTGGTACATGTGGAAAAGAAACATCAGGCTTTGGAGATGATGATTGTATGCTGGGAGCTGGAACAGCCATACTTTCATGTGCACGAGGAGAAAGTAAATGCCATGGAACACTTGAAGGAACACTAACATGATGTGGAGCACTCACAGGCCTGTTACCAGAATGCTTCCCAACAGCTGCTGGACCAAAAGAATGCTTTGGAGCACTCACAGGTGAAATCAAATGCTTCAGAGCATCAACAGGTGAAGCAGCAGGAGCAGAAAAACCCTCTCTTTTGTTTGAAGATCCATGTCGACAGCCAGAAGGGGCTGAAGTTTGGTAACTATGTTCTGGAGCAGCACCAGGAGAAGGGGCAGGAGCAAGAGCATGTTGTGTGCGATAATGATGCTTATGCTGTTTATGTTGGTGGTGCGGGTGATGACGTTGATGGTTTGTCTGTGGCTGAGGTGCAGGACTTGGCGAAGCATTACTGCTTCCCCTACTTGAGGAATGCTGAAGAAAAGAAGAAAGACGTACTTGCTTTACTCTACCAAATACAGTGTGATTCAGGCCAAGATTTCCAGAGGAAGAACCTCGAATCTTTTTAGCCAATTCCTTCCACCTAGGGAACGAAGGCTGTCGATTTCCAACTGTAAGTACAATTGAGGTTTTCACAATTGTTGGAGCAGAAACTGTACTCCCCTCTGAATTAATCAAAATCATGTACAGATTCTGCAGCAAGAAAAGAGGAGGTAAGCATCTCAGAGACTATTAATCTCAGAATCTGCAATTTGTGAAGAAAATCAGATTTACTTGTCAAAGCTTCAGCTTATATGGCAGAATGGTAAAAAAGCACAAAGCAAAAACGATGCCAGTGTAGATATACTCATGCTAGGCAAGCTATGTCAGATATACTCGTGTAAATTCACTAGAATTCCAGTGAGCAATGCACTCAGTACAGAATGGTGCAAGTGTCACCCTAATGCATACGGGTGTAAATGAACCAAGCCGCTAGCTATTCAAAGTTCAATTCGATAAAAGCTCGCTTGAGCTCGTTTAATGAGGCTCGTTAAGATAAACAAATCAAGCTCAAGCTTCACTCTACTTATGAAAAATAATAGTTTTAATATTGAATTTATAGATTTTACACTCTACTTATGAAATATATAAACAAATATATTAAATTTATTTATTAGAATAAAATTGTAAATTTTAATAAGAATATTATAATTTTCTCTAAATATATAATTTAGTTTTTAATAAATATTTAAATTTATAATTTATATTTATTAAGCTCGTTTAGGCTCGATGAAAGCTCGAATAAGCTCGTGAGCCATGAATATATTCGTAAAATAAAGCTCGAGCTCGGCTCGATTATAAACGAGTCAAACTCAAACATTCAAGAGTTCGGCTCGGCTCGGCTCAATTACACTCCTACTAATGCCTACTTTTCAGCATGTGGTAGGATAACTATGATATAAAGAATGATACTAGAAACTGTCAATTAACTGGAGGGCAAAAAATTGAAACATCTCACTATTTCTAAGTCATGGCTATCCTTGACATGTGAACTAAAGAAAATGAAAATAATGTTTCGAGACACTTGCAGTAGTGGCAAAAAAAAGGCCAAATAAACTTATTATATTATATTTTACATGAGAACTTGAAGCAAGGTCCCATGAAATAGGATTTTTAATAACACTGGATAAATTTCATCACTATCAAGCATTCTGCAACAATATAAAGTTGGTAGGAAGATAGCCAGGTCCAGATGGCGTATTTAAGGTAACAAATGTTATGCAGTATACATAACTTGAATTGCAAAAAAAAAAAAAAAACATTAAGAAAAAGAAACATTTTGTTTGCAGAACAGAATAACTTGGGCAAACCTCATTGGTGTTGAGAAGTAGTCCAGACTTCATTTGATCCTTCAGTTCACTGAATTTATCTTGGATCCGATAGATAGGAAAGTTTAATGTGAAATAGAAAAGCATTTGCACATTCTGTAAAGGAAAGGTTCTTTGAAAAGGTATTATGACGATGCCTCCAGAAAACTTGAGCACCTCGAAGAAAGATGAGTTTCCAAATAATGATGTAGTCAGGTGAAGAGTTGACTGTCTTAAAACTAAGGACACAAAGGAAGCTCTCAGAATGCTTAGCTCAGTCGATGATAAATATGAATTCTTTGGATAAGGCCATACTGAGAAAATCACATTTGTCCAATTTGATCTACTTGTAGGTTCCAGATCAATAACAGCTACCTGTTTCATGAAAAGCATTTGTGATTAGAGCAACTTTACATTTGATAAACAAGGGAAGGATGCAAGAATAAGAGAAACCTTACCGAAGAACTAGGAACACCAATTTCATCAAAGATATCAAGCTGAAGCTTTCTAATATTGGACTTCAAGAAATCAACAGGTTTTTGCAGTTTGAAACTTGCAACAATATCAGCTGAAAAAGATTAGTTAGTTAAATACTAACCAAGATGATACAAATAAAGAAAAATATAAATAAAAATAAAGTTGTAGTTATTGATTCATGCTGTTACTATGGATTTGCGCATATGTCAATTTATATATGACAAACAAATCATGCTTAGAAGCAATTGTATAGAAACAATTTTCCTGAGATTTTAACACAACCTGAGAAGAAACAATTCACCATTGGCTTTGTTGCTTTAAACTGAACCAATCAATGAATTGAAGATTAACAACCTCATTATGTTCCAAATCCAAATATCCAGTGACCTTAATAATTCAACTGTTTTGCAACACCAATAGATGTCCATTTAATAGCAGGGGCTAAGAAACTAATAGCTACACTGCAACAGACCAAACAATGGCTGATTTAACCAGTAAGTTCAGTCATGGCCGTCAAAATCTGCATAATCATGGAGATTGGATGATCTAAATATGGTCAAAATGGTAGAACTGTTGAAATCGAAATCTTGGAAAATATTAAAAAAAGTATATATTATATAATTTGATATAAAAAGATGACAGATAATGTTTGATCATAATAATTATATATATTATTTTTCATGATATAGCATAGTGACACAACATAACAAGCAGAATAGATTTGCAGTATGTTTACCAAGTCCAATAGGTAATCAAATTGGTCCAACTAACCATGCTAATTGGTTTCTAGAATGTCTGCGACGGAGTGTTAAAATTGTGCTAGCCACATCCCCTTCCTCATTGTACCCAACATTTCCTCAGCTTCCATTATCAGGGAACCCCTTTCATATCTAAATGCACATAGACATCTTAGTATCCGTGATTCATGGAGCTTCTCGGCAAGCAGTTTTAGCAGCTTGGTCATAGAAGTCCAGACTGCAACCTCTTTTCTAAGCTATTATGGAACAGAAGGTATGCTAATCCAGGAAGTGAATAGAATAAGAAAACTTGTTAAAATCGAAATTTCTTATAGCGACATAAAACTTGTTAAAACAGTCCTTCCCCACAGCAGAGATGAGAAGGCATTGTATTTTTCTTCTTGGACAACAAGAATCCACAATTAGAGTGAATCCAACTAATTCACCGAAATGCCTCAAAAAAAAAAAAGGCCAAGATCCAAAATTTCAAATACCTCACCTGAAAACCGCGAATCCCGACCAGGGCGACCAGACCCATCGCGCGACCGCAAGAAGGGTGGCAGCCAGAACACAGCCGACAGCAGCATCGCAAGGGCGAGGATCAGCGTGACCACGCAGCGCGGCCGCACGATCCGCCCGATGCAGCGGCAGCGCAGGCACCCATCGCAGGCATTACCCTCCGGAGACTCCGTCGCAGACGCCGGCGGCTCGGGAGTCGCTTGTTCTTCCTCGGATTTCCCCATCGCGCCGCCCACCAGATCTGCTCAGTCAGCATCACCTCCGCCGAACGGCTCCTCCAATGCGCTCATTGCCGCGACGAAGGACGAGAAATTGGGGACGACTTCGAGCTCACGGGTTGGCGGATTAGGGTTAGTAGGGTGGAGGCAGGGGCGGGGAAGAGAGAGAGAGAAGGGGGAAGAAGAGTTAAACTGGCGAGGTCAGTGGTGCGCAGTATCGTGCTTTTAGCTTTAACTTCTTTTTTTTTATATTGCGTAATCATGTCTTATTGGAAGATGTCACTTTGCATTTACCACCTTGAAATTAAGAATGAAGGGCCAATTTCCTCGTTATATAATGGCCGAAAGGATAATAAAATTGACATAGATGAAACCGAAAATTGTGATTTTTTTAAGAAAAAATAAAGTGGCGGAAAAGTTTAAATTTTATAAAATGATTATTTAAAATATTAAAAAGGTGATTTTTAAATAAAAACTTGAAAAAATATACATTAAGATTGAATGATGAATTAAAATTCAAATATTTTGATTTAATTTTCTTATTCCATTTAGAAAATTAGTTACCAATTTCGAATGTCCTTCCTTCCTAATAATAAAAAAATTAAAAATAAACTTAAAGAATTCAAAAGAAATATTAAATTATTTACTTTAATATGTTACATATTATAATAGTTATGTTGTAAATATTTTAAGGATGAAAAATATGTTAAAATATCATTTATAAATGATAATAAAGACCGCTCTTTTACAGAATTAGAAGTTTTTATGGGGTCTCGTTGCAAATAGCCAGCGGCGTTTGGAAGGCTCCCGTGACAGATGCATGTGTTCTTTTCTTTGCGGCGAAGGGAGAGTTTCTAAATAGGACTGCAACTCCGCCATTTATTACCAAAAGGCCATTCAGTTTGATATAGTTTCTTTTTAATTCTTCGGATAGATTAATCTTTTATACGATAAAAAAATTTTACAATGCGCCACAATTTAAATTCGATTTTGAATGTTTGACCCAACCAACATGCTCCGGGACAGTGTGATAATGAACCGCGTGCGTCGTTGGCCTTCACAGTGCATTAAGACAAGCAATTTCCGAAATTATTGGGGGATAATAGAAAGTTAACAGTGATGCCATGAAATGGCTCAGCTTGTGGTCCAATTGACCCTTAAAGAAGTGGGTCAATTGACGGTGCCTTGAAGACTGTGGTCCTATGGATTGAACCGGTTTGGCAATTCAAACAAATCAAGACCGGTCTGACAATTACACACATCTCCTTTTATATATATATATATATATAATTTATTATAATTAAAATAATATTTTATCTCTTTTTATTTTTAAAAACTCTCTTATTTTTAATAATATTATAGCAATTACAAAATTATAAAATAACTTTACCTCTAGTACTATATTATTAACAACGATCATAACTACTATACAATAACAACTATTAAATGGTAACAGTTAAATCTATATTATGTAATTGTAATAATTATGAAATTGCTATTATTACAAATTGTGCAGCGATCTCATAATTACCAGGAACGGATCCAGTAGGGGGTGACATCGGCGATCATCCTCTCTTACTGGCGATAAAAACTCTAGTATTATAATTTCATTAATAGAAATAGAAGATACTATTCTATGTTCTGTGTAAAAATTATTCTTCCATCTCTGGATTTATAAATCCGTCACTAATAATTAGTGTAATAATTTTAAGAAGCAGTGGGTCAAATAAATCTTTAAAAGACATGTCAATCATGTCCATGATTTGACAAGCAACATGTTAATGTCATAGCTACACTCTTGTTGGAACACAGGAACAGAGGTTGACCATGCTCTTGTCTGCAAGTTTAGCTTAAATCCAATTAAAAAAGAAAAAGTAACAGCCTGATGTAAATCAGTCATTATGTCCTGTTCTGACTAGTGTTACATAGGCAACATCACACGTGGATGGGGTATATTGAGTTTACAATGAGATAGTACATATTTATAGATTCATTAACTACTTTAAAAAAGAAAAAAAAAATACAAACAGTAGATTCTTGTTGCATATAGTGACTCATTTCAAGCTGGAGCAGGAGAGGAAAAACATCTCAAGACTCTTTAGTTTACAACTGTCATGAAAGACCAAAAACGAATCATTGACCAACCAACATAATAATTTGACAATGTCAGATGAAGGATCACTGATCTAGGCTGCTCAAAAGCATTAGCAAATAAAACAACAGAGCTAAACATGCCATCAATTTTCCTCCGTTATCTCTATTCCCTCAGGCACAACCAAAAATTCATGCCTTAAATATTTCATATCTAGGCTAATATATATCCAGCTTTCAGAATGATTAAATGTCCTATATTTATTTTACCCCTCCCTTTGATGTACTCTAAATCGATTTATCAAACAACGCATTTAAAATTTTAAATTTATTAAAAGACATAGGCTACTTTAATATGTACCAAAAGACTACGGCAATCAGATTTTTTCTACCATTTTTTTTTTTCTATCATTTTTCTCTCTTTCTTCTCTTTTTTATAGGGATTCATAACATATAAATAACATTATATAAAATTTAGTTGATTGTTTGAACAGAAATGAATGTAATCGAAACTCACTGATGGACCTAAAGACATAGTGAGTTTCAGTCAAAACCCACTGATGGACCTAAAGATCTCAGATTGCACTCATTTTAATTACTATGGATTTTTATGGTTGCAAGGAGTTTAAATATGCTATCCATTATTTATTTCGATTTTTCAAAAGCATTAACATGTAATAAGAAAGAATCATCAAAATTTTTCACGTTGGCCCTGATATAGAATCATATCAGACCCAACGTGGAGATTTTTAACAATTCTTCCTTTTTACATGTTAACATTTCTGAAAAGTCTAAATAAATAATGATACCATATTTAAACTCCATACAGTCTCTATAGATTTCTGAAATTACAAAGAGTCCAACAGTGTTGTCCATTACATATTTCGACGTCTCTAAATGTGTTAAAATATTATCATAAAAACTAGCTAAAATATAAATAATTCATATCAAGTCCATACAGACTCACGTTAAGCCTGATATGGAATATATCAGGCCCAATGTGGGGCTGATATTAAATTATATCAGGCCCACATGATTTAAACTGTAATTACATAAAGTAAACTCCTATATATTACTTTAAAGAAGAGATTTTATTCTCCTATAAATATGCACATAAGAACTTTAAAGTGTAGTCTACGCTATAAAATCTCAAACTGATGTGTTATCTCAACAAAATATAAAAGACAGATATTATGAATACTTATGCTAAATTTCTATCTATAGTTTACGCTATACTTTGTGAATGAAAAGAGATAACAAAACATATAGAAAAATCTATTACTTGGTAGAGATCTGATATAGATCTAGGTGTTTGACATCTCAATTTCAGAAAGTTCTTAAGTTCATATTTGGTATTGGTAATCAAATATCGATCATGCATATTAAATTCCAAAATCCTATATATTACATAAGGTAGACTCCTATATATTGCTCTTATTTTTGCTTTAGAGAAGGGATTTTTAATTTCCGCGTTGGGCCCGATATGGAATCGTATCAGGCCCAACACGAAAATTTTTGATGATTTTTTATTGTTACATGTTAATACCTTTGAAAACTTGAAATAAATAATGGATAACATATTTAAACTCCTTGCAACACTACAAATCCATAGGAACTAGATTTCTGAGTTTGTAATGAGTTCAAATATATTATCCATTATTTATTTTAGATTCTCCAAATGTATTAAAATGTTATTAAAAATTAACTAAATCTTATATAATGTTATTTATATGTTATGCATGGCTATAAAAAAAAAGAAGAGAGAGAGAGGAAAAAAAATGGTAGAAAAATGGAAAACTGTAGAAAAAGTTAGATTATCAGAAGGGTAAAATAGGAAGTGTATTTGAAAAAGGTGCACCGTTTGGTAAATACCAAAGTAGCATGCGCTTTTTAATAAATTCAAAATTTTAAGATAGATATTTTTTAAAAAGATTTATTCATATTTAAAAATAGTTTACATAGTTACTCTTAATATATTATATCAAATTAATATTTATGAATATAAATATAATAAGAAGAATTAGATAAACACGTAGGACTTAGGTTCTATATCATTTTGATTTCTTTAAGTCCATCAGCCAGTTTTGGCCATCAAAATTGGCTGATACACCTAGAGAACTCGGAATGACAACAAATTAGATCTTATGTGTTTGTCTAGTTCCTTGATTATATCTAATTATCAATGCTATCAAACATTAATTTGAAAAAATAATTTTTTTTTAACATGAATTAGATTTTTCGGATACATTCGTGTTAAAAAAATCTTTAATCTCAATATAGTATGCTAAGTTAATATTTGTAGACATAGATATAATCAGAAGAACTAGATGAATATATAGAATATAATTTCATGTCATTCCGAGCTCTCTATGATCATCTATTGATTACCGATCAAAATCAGTTATTGGACCTAGAGAGTTCAGAATAATATATAATCAAGTTCTATGTATTTGTCTATTTCTCCTAATTATATTCACGCCATTAAACATTAATTTGACATAATATATTGAGAGTGTTGATTTTTTTAACATAAATATGTCTAAAAAATCTAATTCATGTTAAAAAAAAATAACTTCTCTCAATATAGTATATCAAATTGATATTCGAGAGCATGATTATGATTAAGAGAACTAGAAGAACACATAAGACCTGGTTCCACGTCATTCCGAACTCCCTACGTCTATCAATAGATTTTAACTGAAACCAATCAAAATAGGCCGATAGACATAGAGAGATCGGAATGACATGAAGCAATGTCTTATGTATTGTTCAAGTTCTTATAATTATTCATGCCCTCAAACATCAATTTGGCATACTATATTGAAAGTAATTATTATTTTTTGAATATATTCAAAAAATATAATTCATATTAAAAAAAATTATTGCTATCGATATAGTATGTCTAATTGATATTTGAGGAAATAAATATAATCAAGAGAACTAGATAAATACATAAGATTTAGTTCCATGTCATTCTGAGTTCTCTAGATCCATCAGACAATTTTGGTTGAAATTAGTCAAAATTGACTGATGAAGCGAAAGATCTCAAAATGATATAGAATTAGATCCTATGTATTCATCTAGTTCTAATGAATATATACATGCCCTCAAATATCAATTTGACATAATGTATTAAGAATAATAATTTTTAAAATTTAAATCATTTAAATTAGATTTTTTTAATCAATTGCTATACTATAGCAATCCATATTTATCCACACCTCTTGAATAGATTACTCCACTCGAATTAAGTTTTTTTTTAAAAAAAAATTTACAGGATCAATTCGTATTAAAAAAATTATTGCTCTCAATATATTATTCTAAATTGATGTTTGAATATACGAATATAATCAAGAGAACTATACAAATATATGAAATATGATTTCATGTCATTCCGAGTTCTTTAGGTCTATATCAGTCAATTTTAACTAATTTCGAATTTTACATAAACTCATGACTTAGAATTTATCCCATCATGCACCTTTTACCTGTGTATTTAAATTTATCTTTCTAAAATGAAGAATACATCTATGTGTTTATCTAGTTCTATTTATTATATTCATGTCCTTAAATATAAATTTAGAATAATATCTTAATTGTTGTACCTAACAATGAATAAGGTAAATGAGGAGGGTAAAATGGATATGATTTTACTATTTTAAAAGTTGGGCAGGTGATGTAGGTAATTGACAAAGTTACCTACTCGTAAAATTTAACCCATCGAAATCAGGTTTTCTCGATTGAACCGGACCAAACCAAGTTGGTCCAGTCCTGACTCAGCCGAGTTACTCCTTAATTTGAACCCGATTGGATTTCTTAAACCGGACCCAACTTGTTTCGTTGGGTCAAATATCACTCCCCGTCTTTTGGTCCTTCAGAATTCTAGTTACCAGCGAAACGGATCGATCGGGCGGCGGATGTTCTTCGCGGCCGTGGCCTCGGCCGCCGCCTCGGCCGCCGCCTCTCCTCTTCCGGCGTTCTCTCGGACGAAAAGCCCGGTACACTCTGCCTTCCTCCTCCTCCTCCTCTCGCCGTATCATCTATTATCTTGATCTCAGTGATCTCCTCCATGGCAGTGCATGAGCGATGGCTTGGCGAAGGAACACACTCAGTCGGCAATGGTGTCGCTTCCTTCCTCTCACAAGTGGCGCATGGTCATCGCCTATGACGGCACCAAGTTCGCTGGTTCGACTCATTCTCCTTGCTATCGATCTGATTGATGTTCTTAGCTGCTTATCCTTAATCTTGCGTTTTCAAAACTCGTTCACAGCTTTGCTTTATGTTCTACATTGACAAAGGAGTAATTTCGAACACAGATTTATTCATTTTGTCGGATCTTAGTGAACCATTGTTCGCCGCATAATTGCACGAGAGTTCTATGCCTTTAATCTGTTTGCGGAAATGCTTGTTCCAGGGACAAGCATCCCATCCCATGTCTATTAAGTGTCATTAAAAATTTCTGACAAAAAAATCTTCCATTTTTTCGATATATGAATCTCGATCTTCATCTTTCAGCAGTTTTCAAGTATGAATTATTAATTTCAATAATGCATCTTAGGCTGGCAATATCAGCAGTCACCACCAACAATACAATGTCTCATTGAAGATGCCTTGACACGCGCTACAAAGCTCTGTCGAAAAGAACTTTGCTTGGTTGGTGCGAGCAGGACTGATGCTGGTGTCCATGCTTGGGGCCAGGTTTGGTTATCCTTTAATACTCCTCAAGTAAACAATTCTAGTGATGGAAATTGAAGGTTAAGCTCACAATTTTAGTTATTATCACCTTTGCTTTTCAAGGCAAATCAGTTGCTTCATCTTTGATGTTCTGAAGAAGTATACATTAAGTTGCTTCCTCCTTTCTCAGGTTGCTCACTTCGTCACACCTTTCATGTTTGATAGCTTGGATACTCTTCACTCTGCTTTGAATGGCCTTCTGCCTCGAGAAATCAGAGTGAGAGAAATTAGTCCAGTCCAACCCCAGTTTCATGCTCGTTTCTCTACAACGAGCAAGACATATCACTACAAGATATACAATCATGCGATAATGGATCCTTTTCGGTGTCTTTTTGCCTACCACAGTACTTATAAGCTCAATCCAGTTGTCATGAGGGAAGCTGCCGCATATTTTGTTGGAAAGCATGACTTTACCTCTTTTGCCAATGCAGCACACAATGATCTGCTGGGAAATCCAGTCAAAGAAATTTTTTGTTTCGATATCGTTGAAACGGTAATCAATTACGCCCAATGCAAACAATCAACTATTTCGAGGAAATATACAAGCAAATTGCATTTGCAGGGTGCTGTTTTGCAGCTTGAGGTTGAGGGTTCTGGATTCTTATTCAGACAAGTGCGCAACATGGTAACACTCCTTCAACAGGCTGTTTTTATATCGAAGCTAATTAAAATAGCCAAGTAAATTATAGAATTGAATGCGAATTTAGAAGCATTCTCCTGTCAAAAGGATGCTATATCTTGCATTCTTCTAGGGATTTTTGAAGTTCATTGTGAAATCACTGGTTACGTGACTGCAGGTAGCTTTGCTGCTTCAAATTGGAAGAGAAGCACTTCCTGCAGACGTCGTTCCACAAATAATCTCGGCTCGAGACCGCAAAGAACTTGCGAAAGTGGCTTTATCAGCTCCGCCACACGGTCTATGTCTCATGTCTGTGAACTATAACAGTGACATCTTAGAACCTCCTCAAGGTTGCCCACCAAGTAGCTTCGGCAGAACTCATTCAGTCAGCAAATGTAAGCTTCCATTTTATTGATACATTTTTACTACATGATTGAAATCTTCAGGTTTTTTCTTAAAGGCTCATAAGCCTTGTTCAATGATTTGAATCCTCTGCTCTTCCAACAATTAGTTAAAACTTCTCTAATGTGGTCAAAAGTGATCCAATTTAGTCAAATAATTTTTGAATGACGTCAACTGCAGAGTCAATATCTAATGCAAAAATATACTTTACACAAATTGAAGAATTCAAGTTTGAGTAAACATTTTAATACTTTTTGCATAATCCAAGTTTGAATAAAGCTTAAGGGTGTACCAAAAAGATGATAAGGTGCTAACACAAAACGTTCAACCTTCATAATTTAACAAGAAAATCAGAATAAACTGATTAAACAAGCTACTAGCAAAATTCAAAACATAACGAGATGCACATAGCTCATTCCTCATCCTCCTCCTCGTCGCCGGCAGCCTTCTTTGCTGCTGCCTTTTGGTTCTTTCTCTTCACCCTTCCAGGGCGGCCACCGCCAAATGGACTTGTCAAGGAGAAGTCGATGTGCTTTGCCGAATCGACCCTCACCATGAATGATGGGATATTTACCACCTGCCTACCAACTCTGCAAAGATAGTTTGTATAAGAGACCAAGAAAAGTTTGATGAAGCAATGAACCTTATTACTTATCATCATTCCATAACAACTATTGTGGATCAAGGAACTACGGAAACTAATTACAATGCGACATTATGATTTTTAAGAGGAACAAGAAGGTATGGTTGCCATAGTTGAGAGGAGCAACTATCATGTACAATGGCACTAAGCAGCCAAATTCCATCAAATTTCAAATGAAGATTGGCTATGTTTTCAAAAGATCAAATATTAAAACCGTATGCTTCTACTTTAGGCCCTAATTAGACATTTAAAGGCCAGCCTAGAGCACGAAACTCCTTCCAATGTGGGTGGATCACATTAGATTTATTATACGCAGCCTTATCTGAAAGGCAAGAGATTATTTCCGTGACTCGAACGAACCCATGACCACAACGTCACACAACATTTAGAGATTTATTAATATGCTAAATTCTAAATATCCCAAAGAATGTCAAATTTGCATCTATATCTCATGTGAATATTGCTTGCGCATGTGTTTTAAAACCTTGTAAAGGAATAGGTAGCATTATTAAACTCATTGATGATCAAAGATAAAAAAAATTATCTTTTGCAAGAATTTAACCAACGAAATAGTAGCAAGATAAATCATCAAGCATGAAATTAACACATGATGTGAACTAATTGTATGAAGAAGCGAGGAAAATGTGTAGCAGGTTGATGATCAGAGAACTATAGGTAGAGATAAGTATGTTGCTCATGGTCAAAAGAATGACAATTACATTTTGATGAGGAAAATCTATTAGCACGATCAAGAGGCAACAAAGAAAGTGAATAAAAATTAGGGTTTGAAAATTTCAGGCAATTCTAGCAATCAATTGAAGAAAAAAAAGAGGTGTACCTTATGTGACGCTGTCTGATGAGGACCCTCGCATGGTGGATGGACTTTGCCATCCCCGACTTGAAGACGATAGTCTGCAGACGCCGCTCCAAGAAGTTCTCCACGGTGAGGGCGAGGACGTAATCAAGCTTGTTCTGTCCTTCCCCGAGGAGGCCATATCGGTTCATCCGGCGAAGCAGGGCCTCTCCTTCAAAAATCCGGCGAGGGTTCTTTTCGTCTAGCGTGAGAAGTTCCCTTGCAGCATTGCGAATCCGGCTCAGCGCGTATTGCACCCTCCACAGCTCCCGCTTGCAGCGAAGCCCATACTCGCCGACCAGCTTCAGTTCGGCATCAAGCCGCTCCTTCTCGTAGGGACGGCGGGGCTTCTTGAATGTCTTCCCGTCTGCAAGGATTCAAGCGGCTAGGTTTAGCGGTTGCGACCCGAAGATTAAGCACCAAATCCAACACCGACATTCATCAAAAAAAAAAAAATCTGGATCTTTACAACCAGAAGTTTCAGATCGAGGACAACAAACTTTAAAATTGAAAGGAAAAGCAGATTTCGAGAAAGAAATATCTCACTTACAGTTTCGGTAGAAACTGACATGAACCATGGCTGGTTCTAGAGCTCTACCTCCGACGGCAGCCGAGATCAGACGATTGCGCGAAAGGAGGTCGCACGGGTATTTATAGTTGAGCTCCAAAACCCTAAAATCCGGATCCTGTTCTTGTGGGTCGAAATCCAGACAGAATCAGACTTATGAACCGGAACGAGCCGGCTTTAGTAGGATTTAGTTACATATTTTCAAAAATAAAATTTAATCACCATATTTTTATTATAAAACCCTGACTTTGTATTATTTCAAGAAATAAATAAATATAATAATTTTCATTTTATTTATTTTATATTATTTAAATAATGTTATTGTGGTACAATCTAAGGTTCTAAATGAACCATGTAATAAATTTGATGTTTGACTTGATAAGAATTTATTTATGTTAATTTAATATACATAAAATTAATTAAACAAAAAACTTAAACAGTTCATTAAACTAAATAAATAGTTTGAATACATATATGTTCAACTCGTTAAAGTTTGTAAATAATATTCGTGAATAATATTTATAAACAACATTCGTAAACCGAATTCATTAATAAAATTCTTTAAAATATATTAAATAAATAATAAAATAAAATAAATTTAAATTATCAAACTTAAATTAAGAGTTCGATAACATCTAAACAAAACAAGTTCAAGCCAAGATTCAAACAAGCTCAAATTTTCTCAAGAACTAACGATCTAAGATTTATCCAACCAACATGTTTACCTGAATATATCTCCCTCTATATCCACGAGACTCATACTAAGGAAGTCATTAATATAATAAATCTACATTCAAACAAACTCAAACTCATAAAAAAAATAAATCAAACCAAACTTAAACACTCATCTAAAAAATTTAGTTCATTTTAAATTCGACTCGATTACCTTATTAAACAAACATGAATCGTCCAAAACTCAGCTCGTTTACCATCCTAGTACAATATAAGAAAAAGGATAATTTAATAAAATTATAAAACGCCCGTGATAGAGATGATTTGTTTTGCATAAGATAAAAATATTTATATGAGATACTTTAACAAGAAAAATTATTTAAAACTATAGTAAAAGTAAATCTCTTCTCTTGATAGGAGGAATTTTCTTTAAGAAACAAAAAGAACAATGAATGAAACAAAAAGACCTTAATAAACTTTATAAAATCATGGCTAACGACAATGCAAATAGTTAAACTTCAATGACATGATTAGCAAAGCAAGTACCAACAATTTTCAACAATCATTCAACAATAGAAGCTCATCTCATAGTCTCAACACCACACGAGATTGATAATCAATTGTAAAATTTGTCTTGTCTAAGATGATTTAAAGCACTAGATACCAATTTAACATGTTTCTTCAATCGAGATGGTTAACCACAGAAATGGTGCCAAGAGTTTCCCATGCTTCAATCTGTTTCTTTTTTGTCATCCGACAAGTTTTCTTGGGTCTTCGCATCTCCAGGTGCATGTTCAGTTTTTTCTGCTGGCTCTGTTAAAAGTAGAAGACATTCAGCGACATCGAGCAAAAGGCAAAGCTTCATTGAATATATACTACTATCAGTATTCTCGCGCTCACTCCAGGTTTGTTGAACTGAAAACTAGATGAATACTAACATTGACATAGAAGGATAGAGTTTGAAAATTCCCAGCCTTGTGAATTATGATATAAAAATATGCAACACTACAGATATTGATGGCGAACCAAGATCACAGTGGCTTATTCCCTCACCATGGACATCAAAAGGCGGGAGAAGAGACAAACCGTGGGGAAATTATTTCCCTAGCTTTCCCATAAATCCCTCCATCCGATAGAGAAACCAAATACCTCTCCCCCGTTGAAGATTAATCTCTCCTCCATCAGCACAAATGGAGAGGACACTGTTCTTCCACTCCCAACACATAACAAGACAAGATAGGAATTATGAAAATTTAAAATGGAAAAATAGTGATTGTTTAGTGTGCTTCCTAATCCTTTATACACTATACCCTTCTTGGTAACTTGTAGACCTCACCATAATCTCTTCTTAAACAAGCTTGTGAATCTCTTCTTCCCAAAGATCTACATGCCTAATTTCATTCTACCTAATTCATTTGATTATTTGAACTTGATTTGTCAAATATACCTTCATCTTATTATCTCGTATATAATGCATACAATGGAGAAATCATTGTTTACATGAGAGAGAAAAGCAACATTAAGGTCAAGGGGTATTTTGTTACGATTTTATAATATATATAGAGGTAAGATGTAATATTCTAAACTGAAGGATAAAATGAAAAAGTAAATTATGAGGTAAAAATGAAATTTTATCAACATAATAACATAAAAGGAAGTGAAGATAATCATCTATTCTTTGCCTTCTACCCTTACTTTGTTATTCACTATTTGCTTTATTTTAACATTTCTGCATTATACAATCTATCATTTTCCCCCTTCAGGCTGTTCTATATCCTAATTCAGGCCATACTAATTTAACATGGCTAAAATCAAAGTTCAGCAAATATTTCAAATGGTTGTAACATTGTAAGCTATATAGTGATGTCCTTGAAGATAAATATGATTCAGCTCAAATACATGAAAGGGTGTGGACTATAGGAGGCAATCTATTATAAAGCTATTAGAGTCGTTGAGCTTGGTCTGACACAAAGTTCTTAACAATAAACTTTCATGCAGCAAAATGGATCGCTGATATTTGGATATCAGAGCATAGGAACAAATAAAGCAATGAAATTAAATTACTATAAGGAATTAACTAAATGGTAGCTTCTACTTACCTTCATCATCACTATCTTCAAAATCATCATCCATAGCACCACCACCCATATCACCAAATTTCTGGAAATGAATATACAAATAAATCTAAGATCAACCGAATTAAAGTTTGCAGGAAGAAATATGGGAGGTGACCATTACCGAAAAATCCATGCCTCCCAAATCCAAATCAGGCTGACCTACTATACAATCAGGGGGGAAAATTCAGTAACACCAATGGCATATGAATTGCAAAATTGTTCATAGAAATAAAATCTAGCCAATGATTTGTCAATTATAAATACGGAAGAACAAAAAAATCGATTGAAAGCATTGAACTAATTCAATTATACATTAAATATATCCAGCGGGTGAGCCCAAGTGTCTTAAGGTTAAGCAGACTAGTACTTTAGTAGTAGCATGAACAATACTTTCTACTTGGTAAACTGAAGAAAGTTATGTAGTCTAAACATCACCTATGAAAGGTAATTAATTTCTTCACACATTAGCTGGAAGAGGCAGGTTCAAGATCAATAAATGATACTGTGAAAATATCAACCTGAAATGTTCTGGTATTCATCTACACTAACAAGACAAAAGCATTGGCAAAGAAATTGATCGCATAAAAATCAAGGTAAAAAAATCCTTAATAAGCCCTATTTCTTAAGTAACATGACCATAATATCACATGAATGACTAATTATCTGAGGAAATGAACATCATTGCATACCCAAAATGTTTTAATGTCATTGATCTGTTTGTGGAGACACTTTCAGAATTCACGATTTATCTGGTTTTTGACAAGCATTGATGGACAAGATAATAGGAAAAAGAATTGGATGTGGACAAGAAAAAGCAAATTTGTTCTGAGTGAATACATGCATACAGGAAATAAAAGTAAATAAAAAATCAAGTGCTATGGCACTTGCTGACTGGACATTCATCATCTGACTTTTAGCCAAACAAAACGAACCTTAAATTTTGCATCATACATCTCCAAGATATACATTCTACAAGCATCCGTGTGTAGTAAGGAAAAGAAATGCAAGATTTGCATGCATATGATAGAAGTATTCATCATGATGGTACCATTTTGTTACAACCATAAGCAAGAAAGTACAAGGGAATATACCATCATCATCTTCATCTACCCACTTATCCCAATCAACTTTCACATAGTGAGGAGTCTTTCCCTCACCACGCAGTAGCTTCTTCCACCACTGCTGCTCTGCTTTTTCAATCACACAAAAGATAGACCTGACACCTATATTAATTTTGCTTTCCTGGTAGGTAATGCATTACAAGTTAGGTGATGAGAAACAAGAAAATATCAGTTGATTAAGAAGGAATTAGAAAACATTACCTCTTTATTTACTTTATCAAAAAGTTCTAATTTTAGCTCGTAAAAATTATTTGAAACACCAGCTGTCGCAGAGAAATTGAAAATGCCATCAGGCTCTAGATTAACTTTCACATCTCTTGCATCAGGCAATTGAACAGTGATGTAGACCTTGTCAATACGCTGTGCCCACTTGATTTCAGGGAAACGACTGACATGTAAAATAATTCATAAGAAAATAATTTTTTATTAACTATAGACAATCAAACTGGCAAAAAATGCCATGTTTCCATAATGGATTTCTTATCCTTTATACTATATTAAATTAACAGACTAATACCACAATTATTGAGCTAAAGGAAAAGCTACATAAGGGGATGAGAAAATCCTTAGTGCCAAATGCCAATGTTCAAGCACCTTAAACTTTTCCACATGAGAATTTTGATCAGGCATGACCCAGCTAGCATCTCATCAAAATGTCAAGTGATATCTGATGAACTACATGCTCGGCTATTGCACAAATTAAAACATGGACAAAATAACGAGTTGAGAAAAAACTTTCAGAAACAAAACAAAACAAAAAGTGCCGTCTTTCAGATACTGTACAGGAACATGATATGCACTTTCTTATCTAGCTCACTTATTACTATTCACTCTTTCATCTTTGTTACCTCGACAATTTTTTGCCTTCCTTATTTATTTTTTATCCTAGATAGAATCTAATGCAACATCACTTCTGTTAATTCCACTTAATTAATCTTCATTCATGCTAGATGCATAAATACAGGATCTCTAATAAACTCTAAAAGCTCAAGTTATCAATTAAGAGAAAATATAATTTTACCTTCGCTGTCTTTTTTTAGCCTACAGTCAGCCAAGCTCATTAAGCATGAAAAATTAAAAGTCAAGGAAAAACAATTATGTTGAGACTACGACAATAGGGCATTGATAAAATGTTCAATATTTTCCAAGTACGGGGATCAAAATTGTTTCCAGTATTTCAAGTAATCTCCAATTTTATGTTCCATGTAGCCTAAAAGATGGAAATTTTCCCCAGAAAAATTGCAAGTCCACTACACTCTTATAGCAAAATCAACTAGCTTAAATAATGCAACTAGATGTTGGTAAGTGATGCTCCAAGAAAATTATGGACTATTTAAATGTACGAACAACAATAATTGAAGCTCTGGTGGTGGTAGGCGACAAGAGTTCCCACGGGCATCATTCCGTGCTCTTCGTTCCCGCAGCATAAAACCAAGTAGAACAAAGACGAGAAGCACAAGAGCGAAGAAAGATGCGGATTTACAAAGTGGAAATTACACAGACCTCATTCTTTTTGGCGAGCTACAGAGGTCGCGGCCACAAAGCGAGACGAGCGAGGCGGTGACCTAAACCCTTGCTCGAAGCACTAAGGTGGCTGTTCCGATGGCTTCCAATTTAAGGAGACGTTCGCACGTGTGATGCACGTGGGGTAGAATCCTTCGATAGGTGCCACGCTCTGATTTTGACTACTTTACAGCAAATCAATTTAAAATGGGCTTTGCACAAATCAACTGCGCTAGTCGTGGCGTGGGGTCACTGGACCCTCAAGGTGACCTTCGTTGTCAATTTAAGACGTAACCCGATTGGCTGGGTGCATTTTTAATATGGTAGGTATTTAATTACTTTAGTTTCACAAATTACTATTTGAGATTATTAAATGCTAACGTAGAAATTCGAAAAGCAAAATAACTATGGAGATATCAATAAATAATATTAACAAGCTACATAATATGTTTTAATGATTTAAACGGATTGATTCGATTTTTATTACCTTTCATTTCGTTTCTATAAAGCATAAATAGTAGTCTTTTTTTTTTTCAAAGTTCTCAATAAAATTACTTGATGAACTATTTATTTTAGATAAAAAGATAATATTAAACTATGGTAACTCAGTAAATAGGAATAAGTTTACACGACCAATTAGAAGGAAACCACTTGCTCTAGTGCAATCAATATCACCCTTTCTTTAGTTGTATGGGTTTAAGAAATCAAACACATGGTGATTCAGAGGCGCTGAAACGCAACGGTGCAAACACGAGATCCTTCTATGCCACCAAACAAGATAGTTGGATAGGTTCGAACATGATCAAGGTACTGGAAAACCACATTCTCATCACTTCCTTCCTGGTCCTGGTCCAGATCCTGTATATCAAGCATTTTGTGATTGAAGTTTTCAACTTCTTGCAACAGCTCGTCTTTTGTGTTATTACAGGAGGTAATCACCTGAATAAATCACTACGTGTTCAGTAAATGGTGAAAGGGGTAAGAATAGTTTAGTGACTAATAGGAATATATCAGAACTAGTTAGTTTCCAAGCCGCATCAGAATAAGATAAAAGGTAAACAATTGAGCGAAAGAAGCAGTTACCAGGATCCCACCAGATGCAACCAGGTTTGATACTGATTCCCAATACATTAGCCTAGCAAAAAGATAAAAGGCATTAGCCTAACTGAATGTGCCAAATATTAATTTATTTAAATCCTTTTATATCTAAATAACAATAATTTTAAGTAAATGGATTCGACACAAAATCTAACTGGTACACTAATACAAATTAGACTATTCATTCCGCATGAATCCAGATTAAGATTATTTATTCCCAAAAATAACATGAACGAATTTCTACCATGCTTTCCCTCCCCAGTATTGGAAGAGAAATGTTAGGTACCACAGGAACAAACACTTCCCCCAATCCACCTATTCTCTCAAGTATCGAGTGAAGGCACACAAGTGATGGCAAGGCTAAAACCAAGATAAAAGCAAAATTTCCAAATGTAGAATTATACATACCTTTTCATTTGGCCATCAGGGTGCAAGCCAATGGCATCCAATGTTCCTTTGTCCATTACAAGATGGAATTTTCTGTTCAGTTTTGTCTCCAAAACATCATCAACCTGCAATCACCCTTCTTTGATCAATCAAAAAGGAACCACTGTCGGAACCCAAAATTCAAATAACATGAACAAGTAGATCATGCCTAGATATCTTGAGGATCAATGACCATATTATAGTTTCTAAAAGACCTACAAAGAGAGGGGCATAGTTTAAAGCAAAATTTTTGATGCATGAGTAGTTATTATAGATATTTAGATAGACATTTTGAATAAAACTGTTCAGGTGCAATATAAGAAAGGGTGAGAATTTAACTGGATAAGTTTAAGTATTCATAAATCATACATACAATTAGACAGAGAATATAATATACAATCTACTATATATCATATATGATAAAGAAAAATCTGGGGGAAAAACAAAGAACAAGCCTTTTCAGGTAACTACACAAATTTTGGGCCAAGTCCAGTTTGTTGTGAAGGCTGACTGGAGAACTGACCTAGTTTCACCCGAGTATACTAGACTTGAAATTCATCTTGAAGTCAAACATTTCCCAAATTAAATGAAAATTGAACAGGTCACACATTGAACGTAAGTTGCATTTTATAAACATAGATTGAATAAAAGCTTATGGATAATGAGCTACGTTATATGATCCTTGATTTATATATAGATTATAAACTAAATAAGAAAACCCGCAAAAGAAACTCCCAAGTTAAACTGGAAATTGCTGATCAAGTGACAAAAATGCAAAAAAAAAAAAAAGAAAAAGAAAAAGAAAAAAAAAAACGTATGTCTTCAACATAAACTAATCATGTAAACTTAAAGGACAAAGTACCACACTATCAAGTTGACTAGCACATATCATACAGCAAAGGAATGTTGGCATACATACCATAAAATTTATATTAGGAAAACCATTTCGAGTGGCAATCTTTTGTGCAAGAACAATTGCTCCTTCGCTATAATCTGTTCCAGTTAAATCAGAGAACCTGAAATTGGGGCACACAAACTCACAGCAGATTGGCATAAAATACTACCCACAGTCTGCTCTAAATATCATTAACAATAATCACATAGATGGCACATACTACTTAGTTCTATGAGAAAATATAGTGAAAAACACCTCATGGATACAAAGAGCCAAAAAGAATTTCCAACAGAGGCA
Source organism: Zingiber officinale (assembly GCF_018446385.1). Lineage (NCBI taxonomy): Eukaryota > Viridiplantae > Streptophyta > Magnoliopsida > Zingiberales > Zingiberaceae > Zingiber > Zingiber officinale. Next base: position 138,450,693 of record NC_055993.1, read on the forward strand.
ACAACCAAATCTATATTTACATCATGTTTATTTATGAAATTGGTAGGGTTTTGCCTTAGAACAGATGAGGTACAAGTATAAAAATATAATAAACTCCAGGCAAATGCTGGATGCATTGTGCCATCGAATTCCTTATGGTTAAAGACATTGATTTTGTAGTTTCCTTAGTCCTTTTAGTAGCATTCCCTAGTGCCTTGTATGCATTAGTGTAGTTGCCAGCAATAACCACAATTTTTGTGGTGATAATTAATGAGGATCAACGATAAAGTATCTTACATAGTTATAAACCATCGAAGTGAAACATGCTGTTGAAATAACTTTCAAAAACACTTTACCAATATTTTGAAGGTATGCAAGGTAACAAGTATCAAATATAGTACCCTTGTTTTGCTAACTCTTGCAGCAGCAAACCATTCCCAGTTCCAATATCAAGTACACCCCAGCTAGAGAGATCTTTAGAGATGCTAGCAGGATCAGGTCCAGAGTTGCTACTGCCTTCTGATTTATGTGATTGAGAAATGTTTGCACACAAAGTTTTGGTCCAAGTTGCAACAGTATCCATCACTTCAATTCCAAACCTATCAGTTGAAGAAGTTGACTACATATGGTACTACCACAAATAGCAACATTGAATGGAAAAAACAAAGAAAAGAACCATACAACAAAATTTTACCTCAAAAGAAACATAACAAAGAAACAATTTGACACATAAAGGGTTAAGAAGAGATGTTGATGATGAAAATTTGCATGATCTGTGAGTTTGAATGATAAAAACATTACACACTAGTCTATGCAACTTATATTTAACATCTTGGGTGCATGTAATTTGCAGATGATATTATTTTCGTTGATGAGAGGGTGATTTGATCAAATTTGAATCTGAAATTGTGGATAAAATTTTAAGCAATTAGAATTTTTTAGATAGCAAAATAAAAACTGATATATGAATTGTGGATAAAACATGACATTAATGCAAATGGTCAATCAATGGAATACTCATGGAAAATTTACAGCAATTGAGTAATGCCATATTTAGGTACGACATGCTACATGTAAGAATAACTTCAAATGGAAAGAAAGAAGCATAAAATTGTGCGAGTGTGCTATAGTATCAACTTCTCAAACTAGGAATATGACAGAGTTCCATATAAACTAGGCTCACCAAATTTCACCAGCTTGGCCATGTTCATGAAAATTTGCAAGATCCTCGGCGTAAGAAGCATCCCAATAGCTTTGTAACCCCAGTAATGATGCCTCAACCTCATTTGAGTCTGGCCCCTCCTTATCAGAACTGTTACATCAGTCACAAACAACAAATGAACTGGAAATTCAGCAATAAACAACATCAGTCAATCCAAAATGACAGATGCAACAAATCAAGTTTAACTTGTCGTATACATTTTTCGATGTTTAATACACTTTAGGTACTGGATCAATGCCAGAGAAAGTATTGAGGCACCAGATAGACAACCAGCTAGAGCCTTCAGAAAATTAAAGATTTATCTACTCTGTTGCTTTTAAATATAATAGGAAAAAAACTATGCATTGGCCTCATGCATGCAAAGACAACAAACAGCAAATGTGCTCATCCATGCCGGAAGATTGCAACACATTGCATGCCCTGGAACGCAACAAATGGATGAGGAAAGGTTTTTGTGTTTCGTTTGATAGAACGTGGTGAACTAAGTAGCTATTTCTGAAAGAAATCTATTTTCAGATAGTACAATAAATAAAAAAATGTATTTCCAAAATAAGATAATGCAATCAGTACATTTTGTTTACTATGCATCCCATTAAGCAAGGTTTCAAAAGACATACGCTAGTGATATATAGTCACACAGCACATAAATATTATTAGGCAGGAGCATACACAATTGATACTAAAATATTATAAAGTATTTTTATTAACATATAAGGTATTTATCACTTGCAAAATAATTGTTGAAGTTAACAATTGCAAGTTACAAGTTACAAGTTACTAAACAAAGTAGCTTAATTAGTTTAGATGAAGCAAAATAAGTTTTTTTTTTCACTGCATATGTTAACTGCGTTTTCCATATGGAACCATATGGGGTCGCTTTTCAGTCCCCTTTCAAATCCGCCTAGCGGATACAGGACATACTTTCTTTCGTTTTTGTCTTTCACAGCACAATTCAAACCAAGTCTCAAAGTGATAGGTTTATTTAGCAGTACAAACGAGGCACTAGACTTAAAGAATGCTCTAACATCCAATCCAATGAGAAATAAGTTGCAGGCTGGAAATCATTTAAACACGGGGCAACCGAAAGGTCAACAACACTGAATTACCCGCGGAAGAAACCAAGATCATTTTTTGATGTCGAACAATCAATTCAAGAGGCATGAAAGCAAACAATACAATGGTAAAAAAATTATAAAAAAAATGGCGCAGACAAAAGGGAGGATGGAAACCTGTAATCGGAGGCGGCGGGGAAATTGCAACCGGAGAGCATGTCTACGGCGTCAGCGTGGCGCTGCTCGTCATCCAGAGTGCTTCCGTACTCGCTCTTGATGGACCACGAGTCGGCCGCCACCGAGCGGTCATCGTCGGATATCATCTGCTCAGCTGCGGCGGTCGCAGCAGCCGGCCGCGGCGGGTTCAGATCGGAGTCCTCTGGAGGCCACCGGACTCCCGCCATTCAAGGATCGTCGGAGATGAACAGGAGAAGTAAAAGAAAACCCTAGAGGAATGGAGTCGGGCGGACGCGACTGGCGAGGTTGATGGATATATAAAAGGCTGGCAATTGATTTGAGGGGAAGCGTTGAAATGGGGAGAAGAACACTTTATTAATTAATCCAATTTGTTGGAATATTATGAAAACTAAGTAGTAGCTTTTAATCACGATTATTTATTTATTTATCCCTTGTTTTTTTAACTCATTAAAATAATAATAATAATAATTGAAAATTCACTAAAAAAAACGTTAGTCCATAAATAAAAAGATAATAATAAATAAACAACAATGTAGTTTTTTTTCAAATTTTATTTTTTATTAAAAAAATTATTAAAAGAAGGGGCCATAAAATACATTTTCCCATAAAATACTCCAGTGAATACTTTGACGTGTCAGAAGGGGCCCAGTTGGGCATCCTCGTGTTCAACGATATTTCCATTTCTACCCTCGGACGAATTTTAAGCCGGTCAATTTAGGAGGGCAGATGAGTCATTTGGGCCGTCGCTCTCAAGCGTGGTTCTTCGCCTCTCTTCGTCGTCTTCGTAGCGGAGCTCCACGTAGTTCTTCGTGGAACGGAAGGTGCTCCGCGTCGTGGTCACTGGCGGCGCCGGGTTCGTGGGGAACCATCTGGTGGACTGCTTGATCGCGAGGGAGGACAGCGTCATCGTGGTGGACAATTTCTTCACGGGGCGGAAGGAGAACGTGCTGCACCATTTGGGGAATCCCAACTTCGAGCACATTCGCCTTGATGTGGTGAATCTTCTGCTCTTGGAGGTGGATCAGATCTATCACAACAGATGCCCCGCATCGCCGGCCCACTTTCTAGTTCAACCCCGTGAAGACGATCATATCCTTTTCTCATCCTCCATTCCTTTATCATCGCTTTACGTACCAGCGACAAAGATGGATCCTTTGAGGGTTTTTTTTTCCAATAAAAATCTTCCATTTCTACTCAGATTTGTCCTTTCTTCGTTCTTTCTTGATTTGAGTTTGTTACTAAAAAGACCTATCTTCATTCTTTTTGGATTTATATCGATCTTTTCATTTTCTCATCTTTTTCCAGAGAAGTTTGTGTCTAGTAGAAAAACATCGATCTTTTGATCGAGCAAAAGGAGGAAGAGATTATGATTCTTGTTACTTGTGCAACGCTTAATTCACTCTTTTTTTTTTTTTTTTTTTTTTTGCGCTGCTGTGCACAAGAACAATGTGGTTGGAACTCTCCACATGCTCGGCCTGTCCAAGCGAGTCGGCGCCAGGTTTCTTCTCACAAGCACCAGTGAAGTGCATGGTGATATCCCTGCAACATCCACGAGTTGAGGCCTACTGGGGCAATTCCAATCCAATCGGCAGACTCTTGTCCTCAACCATTTTGGTGAATTTTCTTCACTTGTTTGCCTACTGAAAATTGAAGTCTTGGACGGAATGCTTACTTGCATTTCTGTGCTCGCCAACTATAGGTGTTAAGAGTTGCTATGATGAAGGTAAGCGAACAGCAAGGACTTTAACCATGGATTAACATCGCGGAGTCCAAGTGGAGGTCCTCTATCACCATAGACCAAAGTGCAGCAACTGCAATGCAAATCTACCATAAATGCTCGGACACAGGTCGCTCGGACTTTTAAAGTCCGAGCGAACAGCAAGGACTTTTAAATGCAAACTTGAGCGATCCTTGTTTCATGTCACAGGTCAGAAATGCTGGGATCTTCAACACTTACATGCCTCGGATGTGCATTGATGACGGTCAAGTTGTGAGCAATTTTGTTGTTCAGGTGTGTTATAGAACACATTGAAATAAATATTGAACGCACGCTCACATTTACATGCCATTTGAAATTTGTATGGTCTAGGCTTTCAGGAAGGATCCTTCAACTGTATAGGGAGGGAGATGGAAAGCAAACCAGGAGCTTTCAGTTCTTCTCTGATCTGGTAGTTCGCTCCTGTATCTCTGACTTGTTTCAGTTAGACGTCATCATTTACTTAAGCAATATCTATGTGGTTTCCGGTTTCTTTTGTTTTGAAAATGGATTGAATCTCGATAAGTTGCAGTGTTCGCAATCATTTACCCTCAAAGTAATTCCTGCTGATATTACTGTTTAGATGTGTAAAACTGACAAAAAGAGGGAACAAGCTTTTGATTATCTCGTGCAACAAGCTTTGCTGAGTAGGCCTTTAAGCTGAGAAATATTACAGGTGGAGGGGGGCTGGTGAAGTTGATGGAAGGAGAACACACCAGTCCATTCAACCTAGGGAACCCCGGAGACTTCACCATGTTGGAGCTTGCAAATGTGGTGCAGGGCATGATTGATCCCAATGCCAAAATAGAGTTCGAGTTCAGACCAAACACAGCCAGACATCACTCGGGCTGGGAGCCAAAGATCTCCCTCCGAGATGGTCTTCCCCTCATGCGTATCTTTGCCGACCACTTAGACAATGATCCAAGCACCACAACTACTGCTCTGACTGAAAATGGATCCTTCTGAAAATGTATCAGTATATTATCAACAATTATTTTGTTCATCTAGTAACTGAGTTAAATTTGTAGAGCTTTTTACCTGCGTGCAAGGTTTGAATTCATAAAATGGCATATCATATTTCTCAAATGGATAATAGTCTCACATCTAACATTTGATGGAGATGGAGACACCTCATAGTAAAAAACTCTCAAAACCATTACTATAAACAATTTAAGTAAACATCATTTTAAACGGTTTCCTTCAACAATTTTAAAAATAATTATCAATAGTTCTATAAGTATTGGTAAAATCCGTCATCTTCTCTGGTTCACTGAAGGAGCTTAATTGTTGTGTGATTGCAAATGAGTTGATGCTTCTTTTATATATATATATATATATATATATATATATATATATATATATATATATATATATATATATATATACGATGAATAATGGATAAGAGGGCACATACACAACACAGGTCATGCATGGGCATCTGATTCTAGTCCAAGATTCTTGAAATAATTGTCGTAGTTGGAACAATATTTTTAAAGATTCAAAGTATCAGTAGTGTGTCCAGATGATAATTACTGTTCTTATTCTTCAGAGTTCAGATACAATTTGGTGCAGGCTATTACTGCAGAACATGTACTATTAAAATTGATTTTCCTATATTTGATTTCAAGTGTTTGTGATAAGTAACAATGGCTTCCAGATCATGGGACATGAACTGCATATAATTAAGACTGAACATCTTATCTGAATTTAACTAGAACAGGTAGGTAAGTTACAGAAAGCTATGCACTTCCGCACATAATCTTTACACAACTTGTAGACATACTGCAGTTCATGGTTACACTGTCATTCTTAGACACCATCAGAGCTACTATAACAGCAACACATAGTTTCCATACCTTCCTTATTAAAAGTCCCTAGCACTTGTACTATAAGCCACATTTTGGTGGCACTTTAAGCAACGTTAGAGCCTTTAGGAAACATCACACACAGAAATCCACCATACTTCTTGGCTACCTGATTGCTTTCCAGAACTGTCTCTTTCTTTGAAGGTGTGAAGTACTCATGGTGGTGGTCGTGCTTCTGGGGTAAGTATAAGTTTCGCAGAGGGGGAAGTGGAGGCGGCGGCCACCTTCCTCTTGATGCTGGCAGGCCCCTTTCCAGGTCTCTGAATGCTTCCATTCCTATCTTGTTAAGGTCTGCCATGGAAATTGAAGTACTTCTCTCTGTAAGATTATGAGGAGTTCGTTGTGTGGCAAGCCGGTTTTATAGCAGATATTTTTGTGGGCCTTTTGAAATAGGGTAAAAATCAAAAGAGCACTCCAAATTATGTAAGTGGGTGTCCATTTTTCAAAAGAAAAGTAAAAAGGGTCTCCCATTACATGTTTTATCTCGAGAATATATTTACTTTCAATGTGTAGTTGCTATGACTAGTTATTACAATGTGTAGCAATTATCCTTAATTGTTACAATGTGTAGTAGTTATTCTATCTGCTACAACATTGTACCTTATTTTTAGTATTATTATAACAACTACGATTAGTTGTTACAATATATAACAACTAATACAGTTGTGTAACAACTATTTCAATAGCTGTTATAATTTTTTTAAAGTGATTTTTATGAAGTTTAAATAATTTTGACCAAGTTGATCAAAAATATTTTAATATAATTGTATTAAGATTTAGGATTTAGCGCTCAAAATTTTAAAATTTAGGATTTAATTATGATGGTGTAACAACTACCTAAGTTAATAGCTATATAAGTTAGGTAGTTATTGCAACTGTAGGACAACTACCTAAATAGTTACTATAATTATTTTAAAATGATTTTTACTAATTTGATCAAGTTTATAAAAAAATATTTTGATATAATAATATTTTGTGCATTTGTAATCCTTATTGAGTAGTTGTTATAATAATACTAAAATAAGATGTATTTTGAATATTAAATATTAGATGAGTACTATTTTAGCTTTTTTTTAAAGCACTTTGACAATTTATATAATTTAGGATTTAGAATTTAGAATGTTTTTCTCTTTTAAAATATCATGTGAAGTTGTTATTTTAACCGTCCCTCTAGGATGGTCTTATACATTCTAAAATAGAGTAAATCATGAGAAATATTTATCCTAGTATAGTGACTCTTTGCATGAGGAATGTTAGACATTGAGTGAGATATTTTTGTATCCGTTAGAAATTGATCTCAAAAATTGATGATAGTAAATGTTCATATCGATATATACTAACTGAACTAATCCATAGGTATCTATTGAGAATTATATTTATTGGGAGGGTGAACAATAGATTGGCGTATCTTGTGATTCTTGCATGACTCTTGAAACAATTATAGTCAATGGACATTATTAGTAGGGATATGTTTTGCTGGTTTCCAGATACACTTTGTGGAGGATATTGCCGACGAATATTTGATAGTCCAACTTTATAAAGAATCAATATTAATGCAATTACTCCACGTCTTCTTTGGAATCAGAATGAATTCAATTTTATCTACGGTTTATCCAAGGGTCGGTGCAAAAAAGAAGAGTCAAAAGAAATATCTTTTTGACACCTTCATTTTTTTTTTTTTTTGCCAACTTGTAAAAGTTCAAAAGACAGTGATTAAAGTTTAAATTAGTGTGTATAAATTATGTTTTGGGCAAAAATTAGAAAAAGGGTTTTCTTTTTTGTTGTACAGTCCAAGAGCATTTTTTTTTTATAAATTTTTTATCAAAAGGATGTCAATCTGTCTCCTTATAAAATTACTTAGGTACTCTAGTGTACTGGTCAATCGATTTTGATTTTCTCATAGTCGATTTTAAGTTTAAATTTTGAATTGATTGGCCAATTGTGTGGACAAGATAAGTTTGTGGTGAATGTTAGCGAATAGAATAAATGTGTATCGTCTTGTGGTGAATGTTAGCGAATAGAATAAATTTGTAATGTTGTAATTATAATTTTATAGTTATTATAATGTAAATATTAAGTAAATATGTCAAATCTGTATTGTAGTAACTACCAATTTAGTTGCTATAATATAAATTATAGTAGTTATGAAATTATAATTGTTACAATATAAATATGATTGAACAAGTCAAGTTGTACGACTTGTGTAAACTTAAATTTGATAGGTTAAAAAGTCAAAATCATTTGAATAAAATATTTGAGGGTTGTTGTATAATTTTATATCAATGGATGAGATGGGACATCTTTTGATAGAAGAAATAAAATAGGAGCGCTATTATTAGGGTCTTAAATAAATAAAATATCAGTGAACAAATTTAGTAATAGTTTGGTAAGAATTTGTTTATATTCATTAATACACATAAAATCAATTAAATGAATAACTTTGAACAACTTGTTAAATTAAACAAATAAATTTAAATATATGTGTTCAGCTTATTAATGTTCGTGAGGAATAAAACTCTTATCAACCTGTTAAATAAATAAATAAATAAAATTTTAAAATAAATACATAAGTTTATATTATTAAGTTCAATAATCAACAAATAAATTTAAAATATAAAAACTTTAAAACTCTAAACGAACTAAATCTAAACTTATAAAAAAAATAAATTATATTTAAATAATCATTTCAACATCTTAATTTATTTTAGACTCAGTTTAACTTGTCTCAAGTTAAATAAACTTGAACACAACTTAACTTTTTACCGACCTCTTGAGTTGATTACAATAAAAGGGACGCTTTTGTCAATTTTGCCCTTATGTTTTAGATTTATTTGAAAACAAAACAAATTAAGAAAACAATCGTCTATCTTCATGAAAATCGTTTTACCCGTATTATATATTTAAAATGCAGCTAAAATTTTATTATAATTAATTTATATTATATATATATATATATATATATATATATATATATATATTATAAATATTAGAAGAATAGTTTTGTAAAATATAAAATAAAATAATAATAGTAAAATTGCAAGAACTAAGAGTAAAAATATTATAGGGGGCATGTTTAATAAGCAATAACATCGGGGAGTGAAGCGTAATTTCGTCAGGAAAACCGCCCACCGCCTACCCCTTCGAGCGAACGCCGACGCCGCAGCGGCTCTACGTCCCGCCTTCCTCCCGCGGCGGGACCGGCGGAGACAACCACGAGAATGCGGACCTCGACAACATTGAGTACGACCAGTCCGAAGCTTCCGATCGGCCAACGGCGACGGCGACGACGAGTCGACCCGCTCGACGCCTTCATGGAGGGGATCCAGGAGGAGATCCGAGCTCCACCTCCCGCCTCCTCTAATCCGAAGGACCGAGGCGACAAATATGATGGCGAGGACGAGGATGACCCTGTGGAAATCTTCTTGCGATCGAAGAAAGATCGGGGTTGACTCTGGTGTCAGAGGCCCTTCACTCTGGGTATGATTCGGACGAGGAAGTGTATGCTGTAGCCAAAGAAGTAGACTCCGGGACGATCGAATTGACTCGGATGACAATCCGATTGTCATGGATAAGAGAAAGATCGAGCCGATTCCGGCATTGGACCATAGCACTATGGACTACGAGCCGTTTAACAAGGATTTCAACGAAGAGAAACCTTCAATATCAGGTAAATTTCATAGCTTTGCTGCGATTTCTGTAGCGGTTAAGCTACTTGTGATAGTACTAATTTGATAATAATTATATTGATTCTTCAGTGACAAAACATGCCTGCTGCATATTGTGCGGCTGTTTGTTGTAAGTGCTTAGATTGCATTTTTCGACAAATGAGATGGAATTTTAATATGATTTGAGTTTCGAGATCTGACAAATGTTCATGTTGTTGTCTACTCAAGTTTGCTATATTGATATGTTAATACTTTATACTATAAGAAACCTTTCCTACCAATATGCCAGTGTTAAGAATCTCTAGAATTGTCAATTGAGGATACTTTTATCTGTAATTCTTGGGTTTGCTTTTTGTTCATTTGCAGGTATGAGTGATCAAGAAGTTTCAGAGTACCGGAAAACCTTAGCTTTTCGTGTTTCAGGTTTTGATGTTCCAAAACCAATCAAACTCTTTGAAGATTGAGGCTTTCCTGCTCCATTGATGGGTGCTATTGCAAAGCAGGTCTATGAGAAACCAACAACAATACAATGTCAGGCTATCCCTATTGTGCTTTCTAGTAGAGATATTGTTGGTATTGCAAAAACAGGTTCCGGTAAAACTAATGTATTTGTTCCCCCTATGATTGTTCATATTATGGATCAGCCTGAACTTGACAAAGGAGAAGGACCAATAGGTGTGATATGTGCTCCAACAAGGGAATTGGCACATCAGATATATATAGAAGCTAAGAAATTTGCAAAATCTTATGGACTATGTGTTGCGACTGTGTATGGTGGAGTATCCAAATTAGATCAATTCAAAGAACTCAAGGCAGGTTGTGAAATAGTTGTTGCTGCTCCGGGAAGACCGATTAACTTGCTTAAGATGAAGGCTCTGGCAATGACTAGTACAACTTATCTTGTACTACATGAAGCTGACCAGATGTTTGATCTAGGCTTTGAGCCACAGGTTCATTCTATTGTTGGTCAAATCAGGCCAAATCGACAAACTTTATTTTTCTTGGCTACTATGCCATACAAAGTCGAGCGTTTAGCAAGAGAAATTCTATCTGATCCTGGAAGAATTACAGTTGGTGAGGTTGGAACGGCCAATGAGGATATCACTCAGGTTGTAAATGTAATTCCTTCTGAAGCTGAGAAGATGCCTTGGCTTCTTGATAAGCTACCTGTAATTCCAGTTTAGCATCCGGTTGTTTTATATGATGCCGACAGCAAGGCTGCTTAGAATACTTATAGATGAATATGAACCTAGAGTGCATTGGACTCTTGATTCTCTTAGAATTTTAGTATCTATTTCACTGTTAAAAAAGAGTGTTTACCGTTAAGAGTATTGTACCTTTAATTTGTTATCTAGAACAACCATATGCCTGTAATCTCAAATGGAAAGTACGAAAACTGTTTTGTTTTGCTTCTCTAAAAATACGTTCATTGAATCTTCTATTAAATTCAGGATGGGAAGTTCAGGGCTAAACGTGTTGCAAGAAAAGGTTCTGGTATGTGTTGGATTTTCATGCCACTCCGGAAGGTTAGCCTCAAAAACTTTTTAAACTCTACCGATTATCTTTGATTAGGATTTTGTTGAATTCATTGTGAAACTATGAAATGTGATGAATTAGACTGTAAAATGTTATGGTTGCCACTATTTTTACACTTCTTTCCATCCAAAAATCTCCTAGCAAATTGTTTGAGTTGAAGAAAGCAAAGATCCATACAGCCAGTTTCAAATAATCACAAATAGCATGGGTTTGTTGCGTCCTTCAAAGCGAAGATCTATATATCTATATCTACATATATACATATATTATGTTTTTATTGTCTGATTCTTTTTCCTTGTTCCGATTGCAGCTCAAAAGAGAGGCCGTGAGAAAGAAAACGGCCTTCTGGATGGGATATTTAGGAATGTGCCTACAGTTGGGATGCACTTTATATATATTTTCCCTGGTGAGTGATAGTGTGTATATGTTGCAATGAATGATCGATGGATCGATCAAATATGTATGCATCACCCCCTTTGTAATGTGTTTGCATTGTTCTTTAGCTAGATGTGTTCCAACCCAGCCACCATGTACAGTAGAAAACATGATGGAATGCCATTGGATATGGTGGAAAATGATGAAGACGGTCAGTGGAAAATTCCCATTTGACCTCCATAAAGTACCTCTTCTTTGAAGATTTTCTTTAGAATTTCAATACCATCAAAACTCCAAGTCATTTCTTTTTTATCAAATGACTTTGTAGCTCTTCAAATGTTCAACTTTGCCATGAGACTTTTTTTTTTTCAGTTTACCAACTTGTAAGATGTGTGTAGACTAGAATGAATTCATGAACGAAGAACTACAAAATATTCTTATAAATAATCCGACCACAGCATACTATCTACCACGCTTGGAAGTTTTATGTTGTGCAAAAATTATTAATAAATGTAATTACATTTGATCTACTATAATAAATCGCTTGACATAGATGATTTGATAGATAATTCATTGGTTTAACATATTATATACTTCATTAAGAATCCAAATGACTCATCTAATTTCTCATGTTTATAATTGCCAAAACAATGTAATAAGTTTTACTAAATCTTACTAATGTAACCTAAGGGATTCAAAGCAAAGGTTCACTATCGTCAATCCTCTGATTAGATATAGGTAGATAAATTATGGAAGATATTTTATCAGACATCTAATGGGACACTTTGCACCCACTAAAAATTGATCCCAAAATCTATTAGAACAATTACTCGTATAATTACCAACCGTGTCAATCCATAGGGGTACATTGAACCTAGGGCGATCGGCCTGATCTTATGGAAATTTCAGGGTAAATCAGGAAGCGCTCAAGGCGGGTGGCCTAGAAGTCCAATGGTTGTGTGCCCTATTTGAAGAAAAAAAAATCCCTACAAATATTAGGGATTGAACCGTGAAGAATTGATTCTAAGATCTATTGGAGCAATCATCCATATAATTACCAACCGTACCAATCTGTAGGGTCATAACGGATTCAACATTATATGTTGAACTAGGTAACATCGAACCTAGGACGACTGTCCACAAAATTTTTTTATCTGCTGTTAGGATAAATCAGGAAGCACTCGTGGTGGATGATCCAGAAGTCCAACATACTATGAACGTACCGTTTAAAGAAAAAATCCTTATAAATATATTATAATTAGGGATCAAATTGTAATTAGATGATAACTTGATATCCGTTCATCGTAACCCGGGGGCACACAATGGATTCAACATTTCTGCACTGATGGAAGGTTGTTGTACTTGGTCAATTTTCTTGACTTGACATATCTAAAGGAAAATTAAAAAAACATATATGATTCTTTGTTGGGCGTTCATAGAATAATTAATCAATAATTTCGTTGACCAACTTTAGTTCATTTCTATTAAATTTTGTAATCGAAAGTTAAGGCTATTTTGATATTAATAAAACTTTGAGAGTGTTTTGTGTAAAATCTATTAGTTGCTGGGGGCATGTTAAAAGTAACCCGTAGGGCGACATTATTTGGTTCTCTGGCCGGTTCGATCGGACGGTCAGAGTGGCTCAAGCGGAGAGGTCGGCAACAGATGGGGCAATTCCGTCCGTGCGATCACCATCCTACGGTGCGCGATTATTAAAGCATTCCCGTGGGCCTCGGCCTCCATGTGGCGTCTCCGTCTTTTCCTTAACGGCGTTTCTCGACTGTGACGGCCATTTGACGACGCCGTCGCGCTTCGAGTTTGGGGAATCCACACGGTGGTTAAAGAAGAAAAAGGAAAGCCCCCAAAATTCCTCTCCAGTTCGTCGATCCGGAGTCGCGCAAAGGCAGCAGGCTTTAGAGGGCGAGGGAGCGACACGATTGGTGAAGAAGAGGAAGTGCGGTCTTGGTTGGAGATGCTCGTGGAGGCCGAGGTTGCGCCCTCAAACTTTCCGGTCCCCGGCGTGCAGTGCCGATGCGGGTCCGGAGTCGTACAGGAGGTCGCCGAAGTGTCCTCCGCAGCTGCGGATGCGACGTCGACCTTGGGGAATCCGTCTCCGGAGGTTCGACGGGACGATGGGGGAGCAGATGGTGCGGATGCCGATCTTGCGGTTTCGGATATGGTGAGATTTGGATTTGGATTTTTTTTTTTTCCAGCTAGATTTGTAGGCCACTCTTTCATGTAGTTGTGAGCTCTTTTATTGTGTTCCTTCATTATTTGTCGATTCAGTTAAATTTCTTCAGTTTCGTGCACGATCTTGAGAATAGTAAGAAATTTATATTAATCTGTGTTTGGTTAAGTATGGTTGGATATTTCCTTGGGCTATACCGAAGTCTGGAAATCAACACTAATTATAAATTGCCTTTTTTTGTAAATGAAATATAAATATGCACTTGAAGTTGAGACGTGGTTGTTGACTTGTTGTTGTTTTCATTTTGAGTATTGAGACTGGCAGTACAGATCTCAGACATCAGGCGTTGTTAACTATAACGTACTAGAAATGCTGGTTTTACAGTATGTAAAGCTGCACAGTATATGTTGTGCGAATTTGTTTGTTTGGCTACAACTTAATATTACCTTGTAGGTAATCTAGTGCTATCATGTCTTTGAGATCATACAATCTCATTCGTTTATATAAAATTTTGATTTCTCAGGCAGATTCTATGCATGTGCTGTTGACATTGATGGATGAGACTTTTGTTGTTTAATTATGAATATGTAATGAGTAATGACCCAAATATTTGGTTTCAGTTTATAATGTTTATTTTTTCGTAATAAACTTCTTAGATTTCCTTGAGGATATATTTGATAATAAAGCTAGAAATGAGTGTTCAATTGATTATAGTGAAATAATCTTTTAAACTTCCATTGTATATCACTGGCTTATTATTTATTTCGTGGAGATTTCTAGCTGTAGTGCTGTAAATTCAGGATGTTATTTTCTAACTGAGATAAGATTAGATAACATTGCATGTTTATTGTTGGTATAGGTAATCAGGAATATTATTGGTAAGTGTTATCAGTCTAAATATTCTGAAAGGGAAATCACATGCAATGGTCAATCACATCCATTAGAACTTTCCTACTAAAACTCAAACATGCAATTTTTACCTATATAGTCATTGAGAATTTGGAAAGCCTAAAGGTTAACATGCAATGTTCTCTTGAATATAATGTTACCATGTTGTCACCATTGGTGGTTCTTGTTAGCTGATTGAGGTGGTTCTTGTTAGCTGATTGAAGGTGAATTGAATTCAGGTTCTGTGAAACACAATTAATTTTTTTGATTGTTCAAGAAAGCAGTCGTATTGGCTTTTATGTTGCCGCATGGGTGTAAGCGATGAAAAAACTTACCTTACCATATATGACTATAACAAGTTTGCACACACCTTATGCAAGCTGCACACGGATTATGCAAGACAAGCATATCATTTAAAGTTAATGTCCAAGTTGAAGTTCAATCTAATAGTGATTGGTTTCATCCAAATAAACTAACAATTAACATGATTGCTCAGGTTATGAGAATGTTCTTTTATTGTATTTTCTTTGGTTAACTAACACATATTGTATGCATATTATCTTATATGACTGCTCGAGTTCATTTGGGAATTTTTTCTGAATGGAACTACAGATTGCTTAGGTCGACTAAAATGTGATGAATTAAGTAAACATTTCTACATGGGTTGCTTAATTGATTAATTTGATATATTTTGTGTTCGATGTGAATTTATGCATGCTGTCGTAGACAACATTCTTCCTTGTTGCCACTATAATCCTTGTTAACTAACATTTTTCTATGGACCGTTTGGTTAGCAAAGCAGTTAGAACTTGGGAGCTGATGGCTGAGTCAGTAGCCCAGTTTTTCACACCTTAGAGCTTTAAATAAGGAGAAACAGAACAGGACCTTTCCTCTTCCCATGAATTACATGAATGATAAATTAAATGAATGACATGAAAAGCATGCCTGCTGATTGAGACCCAATACAAAAATAGATAAGAAGAAATTTCTACACCTCCCATATTTCCACTTGCATATATGTCTGCATACTGCTAAAGGATTATGTTTGTGGCTTCACGGCATATTTATGGTCTGCTACATAGTTTGAAAACATTTTTAGGGTCCATCCTTATAATCCCAAGTTTTGACCAGTTGAGTCATTTTTCTCAATTCGTGGTATGTAAACTTCTCACACATTGCATACAGGAGCTGCATGAAAAGTTTAATGAATTATTAGAGTAGGATGGATTTTGCTCCCATCCTATTTAATTTATGTAATTTCTATGCATTTAATTTTGACTAGAAATAACATGGTTCTGGTAGTGATTTTAATTTATGGTTTTATTCAAAAGAATTCAGCTGTCCGAACATGAACTTTCAACTTTAGGATTCATTAAAAACATTTCCAATTATATACAGTTGCATACATATACAATTCTATTTTACCTACAAAAGCAATTTAATAACCTCAGAGTCCAAGGCCTGGTAAATTATATAATCACAGAAAATAAATCATGTAATATAGTTGATTAATTGTTCTGAAGGGTCTATTCTAGGAAAGTAACAACTCGTCCCTGAAGTAACAATGACCTAATCGATGCTTTAGGAACACCTGAAAGGACATGATATGTTTGAAAAGTGCACATGATTTGCTTGCCTTATTTTATGCTATTAAAGACAAAACATTTCTCACTATATCATCAAGTAACTTAAATGACAAATTGATCTCGCCTCATTATATTCAGACAACAGTATCATTGTAGCTTTTACGTTTCAGTATGTTCCTTTTGATCTTTCAGTTTTCTTCAACATTCATCGCTAGGTACTTTTTTCTATTTGTTGCTCATTAATTATTTATGTTGTTCTTTCTCGCCTTCAGAGTTGCAAGCTTAAATTTACTTCATTTATTATATTTTTCAGAATAATACTTTGTATTTCTTGTAATCCATCATGTTTGTCTTATACTATGACAATTAAAATCCATTGACCTTTGGTGGCTGCTTATTGTGGTCAAGTATCTCAAAATTAAGAATAAAGGAAATTGATATTGTTTGGATCAATTGCAGAGTTTTTTTATAGGAATATTCTCAATTTTCTCTTTTATTGCCTTATTGCATTCATGACAAATGACAATAACATATACAATCACCAGACATGAGAATCATTCATTCTGTAATCGCGCTTGTATTGATGTGAGCTTCGCTGAAGCTGGATATGATTGTAATAATATAATGTCTTTCCTTTATTGAGAACCTTCCTCGGCAGTTTACAATGACATAAAAACATATTATTTAGAATTTTCTTGTCCTGTTAATCTTGCTGTTGAAGACTTATCTTTGAAAACTAATAATGTGTTAGATCACTGAAGACCCAGGCAAAATACTGTAGAATAACATTTAACTCATCTATTACCATTTCTGGTTATTCATTTGGTTTCTTCTTTGAATTGGATGCATTTTGCTTCTGGTTATTTGTTGTTGCATGTATTGATCTAGACAATTTTGTTATAAATCACATGGTTGCTTTGGTTCCCAAAAGAAGTTTGTGCTCAATTAATTAGTTCTGCAATTTTTTTTCTATGATTTTGACTCAGGGCACAAGATCATCACTTGTTGCAGTTGATCCCATTAGATCATATCAATTTGTTCCTAACCTTCGTTCTGGTAGCTTTGCCAATGTTGGACCTAGGAGATACATGGAAGATGAATACATTCGCATTGATGATCTCTCAGAAAATCTGGGCTCTGTGCTTAGATGCCCAACCCCTAGCGCCTTCTATGGGGTAACCTTATAACTTCACTCGGTAAATGGCCTCAATTATACTGCTGCAGATAATAGTTTCATTACAAGAAAAAACCTTGCTTACACAGATATTCGATGGCCATGGAGGTCCAGATGCATCCGCCTATATTAAACGGCATGCCATTAGGATTTTATTTGAAGATGCTGGCTTTCCGCATGCAGATGAACCTGATGAGGATTTCATGAAATCAGTGGAGAACTCAATCAAAAGTGCATTCCAGCTTGCTGACCTTGCTTTGGCCGATGAGTGTACTATTAGCAGTTCTTCTGGAACTACAGCACTTATAGCACTGGTGTTTGGCAGGTATGTAATTCTGAAAGTAATCACATTGGGTCTTTGATGTAGTAGTGTAAAGTGTGGGAGGGTGTTAAAAGGCAGTTTATGATAATCTTCTTTCTTGTGAGGTGGTTGGTTATATATCAGATTTTTAGATATACATGAGCCATAATTTTACATCTCGAGGAACTTTTTGTCTCCTATTGAATTTGATCCAATGTTCAATTGGTGTTGCCTGAGGATCTTGTTTGGTTTCTGTTGTTGGTGGTTCAAATGAAGAATTCTATTACATCTCGTCTGCTCTCTTTCAATCAGGGATTTCCATTTATCAGCTTTTTTTCCACAGGCTCCTCATGGTCGCCAATGCTGGGGATTGCCGAGCTGTTCTATGTAGAAAAGGTGAAGCAGTTGAAATGTCACAAGATCACAGACCCACAAATGCAGTTGAGCGTCAGAGGATTGAGGCATCTGGTGGTTACATCGATGGTGGTTACCTCAACGGTGTGCTCTCCCTCACCCGCGCATTGGGAGACTGGGACATTAAAGAGCCTCGAGGCTCTCCTTCTCCTCTCATTGCAGAGCCCGAGTTCAGGCATGCTCTTCTCTCAGAAGATGATGAGTTCCTAATTATCGGATGCGACGGCATATGGGATGTGATGTCAAACCAACACGCTGTCAACATAGTGAGCAAGGGCCTGAGGCGGCATGACAACCCTGAACTGTGTGCCAGAGAGCTAGTCTCGGAGGCACTAAGGCTGAAGACATTTGACAATCTTACAGTGATCGTCGTGTGTTTTTCTGATGAATACTCCATGCCACAAGGCGACCAACCTCAATTGTGCAAATTTAGGTGTTGCAAAAGCTTGTCGATCGATGCCCTTTGCAACCTTAAGAACTGGTTAGGTAAAAATGGCCGGAGTTGAAACTTCCAAGATCCTTGTAGATAACTCAACTGGAATGCGCCACAAAATCCTGAAACATACTCTCTGATCCTATTTCGTCTAGTGAATTAGAATGGCCATAGAGCAGCCAACCAGTTTTGTAGTTTTTTTTTTTGGCCATTATTTTGATGGTGATAATTTTAGAGTGTTTTCACTTTTCTCTGTAAATAATATTAAACTAGGGATGATGCATCAGATTGACTCATTTTTTATGGCTGAGTAAGTGCGTGCATTAGCAGACTTGATCCTTTGTTTTTAGTGAGTTTGACATATTCAATGGCAGTTGAGGAAATATATTAGAACATCAAATCCAAAGACAATCTACTTTTTTTTCATAAATTTTATGATTTGATCCATTTAATTCAAATTTTAGTGTATAAAAACATGCATTTTTTTAGTTAGCTACGTATATTCAATTTTTTGAACTGAATAATTATGAGATGATTGATTTGATTTTATGAAAATTTCTCATTAGTTATCATTCAAACGGTTCCATTTCTTATTAGAGAACAAATTTTCTATCACAACTCAGATTCAAATTTTAGATTTCTCTTTAATGACAAGGAAGATTTTATATATATATATATATATATATATATATATATATTATGTTTATTATTTTTTATAAGAAATAATATCTCGTGAGAATGTATAGAATCGGTGATCGAAAATGGAGTTTGGAAGAGGAGCGATGTTGGTGGCCTTCTTCGCCATGGCCCTGTGGATCGGTGGCATAACAAGATTAGAGGCTCAGCTTAAGGTTGACTTCTACGCCTACAGGTGCCCTCATGCTGAGGCCATTGCCAAAGAGGAGATCAAGAAAGCCACTAAAAAAAAAAACAAGAGCTTTAGAATCAGTTTTTGGGATTTTTCGAAACGTATTCTAATCGCTTCAGATAAATTTGAAACGATTCTATTACTAGCTCAATTTCATCCGCTCCTAGCATCTATTGTACCACAGTAATAGCCGGTGGTGAAATAAGAATAACCGCTCCTAAAAGCATTATTCAAAGCGGTTATAAATAACTCCAATAGATAGTCATAGAAGCGGTTGTTTAAGCACCGGTGTTTCTAGTCTTTGAAAGTTGTTGATAACCGGGCCTATAAACATGCATCACATTTGATTTTCTAGTGCTGTGGTTGCTTTGTTCTTAAGGTGGTTAACTAACGCTTCAAATTAATATATAGGAGCGGTTATTCAGAACGTTTATACAAACTTCTAAAATTGTTGTAAATCGATTATACAGTCATGGGCACTGCAATACATTTTCCCTTCTAAGAGTGGTTGTTAACCACTTTAGAAGTCATTTAAAAAAATATTTTTAGATTTTTCTATTCCATTCCTACTGCACAAGCAACTCCACAATGGAAAAAACATGATACATCTAAAAGAAATAATTGAAAAATAACAAAAATATAACAAAAATAAATTGTCATTTACTGGGATATAAACTAGACAAAATCCAACAATCCACAAATGAGTATCGAAGTTTCAAGAAACATGAAATTCTAAAAACAAAAGCATACTAATGATTACAAATGAAGGCACAAACTAAAATATATTTTTCCTTCAATATCTAATTATCAGATGAATCTTCTGGGAGATGTATCATTTTCTTTTGGATTTGATGTGACATGCATATGTTTCTAAATGATGTTTGCCATTACAATTGTCATCTGCAAAAATAAATCAAAATTAAAATCATAGATTTGAACAAGTAACCAACTTGTTAATTTGATATTATATAATATGTAAATACCTGTGTTGGTAACAATTCAGGTCCATTAGGCCCTCCAGCAATTCCATGTATCATACTCTACATAACACGTGTAAAACTTTCAAACTGATCTTGCATTTGTCTCATTTGCTCCATTTCTATTTGAAATTGTGCTTTTTGCGCCTCCAGTTCTGCTCGCAACTGTGATTCACACATCTTCATATCTTTGTTCATTTGTTCTTGCAATGCTTTGAATTTATCTACCATATATCCATAGTGGAGTGATAGTTTTACCTATTGTAGAATGAGCTACGTTTACATTATTCAGGGAAGACTTGGCTAGGCAATGCTCCTACTCCTAGACATCGAACTCGACCAGAATGCTCAATTCCGAATGCATCACTGCATAAAATTTATAATTAATATATATACATTTTGTAATAGCCTTAACAAAAAATTGTTGGATCGTGAAAATCGATAGAGGAGGGGGGGGGGGGTGAATATTGATCGAAAACGTGTAAGCAAGTACGCAGCGGAAAGATGAAAACACAACGCTAACATGAACCGTTTTACTTGGTTCGGAGCCTTGGTCGACTCCTACTCCAAAGGTCGCACTCGTTGAGTGCTTTCGTTGGGCAATTACTAATAATTCGCAAAGTTATTACAAAAACTAAGTACAGGAATTATTAGAAAGAAATACCGACAACACTAAAAAGAAAAACTTGAGCCGCTTGTTATTAGAGTAGCTTCGCAGCGTCGCAGGAACACAACACGGCAGAGCAAGCGTTAGAAGATCTTGTTGTTAGTTGTTCTTTGCTCCAATGTGCATCCTCCTTATATAGGAGGCTCCGAGCGCCTGAAGTGTGACGTAGCCCAGCCAACCATGAAGCTCCACGTGGCGAAGCGCAATGAGGATAACTTTTGCATTTCGGGCGCCCGGATCCTTTTTGGGCGCCCGAACCTCTGTTTTCCAGCAGGAAAACGTTAGTCCGAAGCACAAATGCAAATAATATATCTTGCAAAACAAAGTGTTAGCACAATTTTATAATTAAAAAGAGTATTAATTAGATATCATCTCACCGAGATCGGAATCTAGTCAAGATCTCAACTTAGAGTTTCGAAATGGTTCTAAGTTGGATCGGCGCCTAAGTTCTCTTCCCGGGAACGCGTCCTCACAGTCACTCCCCTCTAGTGACTTATCTCAACTTACCTGCCAAACGTCCGGTCAGTCCGTCAACCCATCTAGACTTCGTGCCAGCTATTAGGTCAGCCCGTCGACCTAGCTGGACTTCGTGACAGACATCCGGTCAGCCCGTTGACCAGTCTAGGCTTCGTGCCAGACCCCCGAGCCGATCGGCCAGGCGTGTATTATATCAGAGCCACCGGCTCGATGTCGAAGACCCCCGAGCCGATCGACCGGGTATGTATTATATTAGAGCCACAGGCTCGATGTCGAAGACCCGCAAGCCGATCGACCGGGTGTATATTATCTGGGCCACGAGCTCATTGATGAAAACTCCCGTGCCGATCGGCCGGGTATATATTATCTGGGCCACGGGCTCATTGACGAAGACTCCCATGTCGATCGGTCAGGTTTATATTTTATTAGAGTCATGAGCTCATCGTTGAAGACTCCCGCACCGATCGACCGGCTTTGAGTTATATTAGAAGACCGTCGAGCGGTGACGTTAAATCCCAGAGTCGAAGCGGCGACTATAAAAATCCTGCCTTGAAGACCGTCGAGCGGCGACGTTAAACCCTAAAGTCGAAGCGGCGACTATAAAAACCCCACCTTGAAGACCGTCGAGCGATGACGTTAGACCCTAGAGTCGAAGCGATGACTATAAAAATCCCGCATTGAAGACCGTCGAGCGGCGACGTTAAACCCTAGAGTCGAAGTGGCGACTATAAAAACCTCGCCTTGAAGACCGTCGAGCGGCGAAGTTAGACCTTAGAGTCGAAGCGGCGACTATAAAAACCCCGCCTTGAAGACATTCAAGCGGCGACGTGAAACCCTAGAGTCGAAGCGGCGTCTATAAAAATCCCGCCTTGAAGACCGTCGAGCGGCGACGTTAAACTCCAGAGTCGAAACGACGACTATAAAAACCCCGCCTTGAAGATCGTCGAGCGGTGACGTTAAACCCTAGAGTCAAAGCGGCGACTATAAAAACCCCGCCTTGAAGACCGTCAAGCGGCGACGTTAAATGCTAGAGTCGAAGCAGCGACTATAAAAACCCCGCCTTGAAGACCGTCAAGCGGCGACATTAAATCCTAGAGTCGAAGCAGCGACTATAAAAACCCCGCCTTGAAGACCGTCAAGCGGCGACGTTAAACCCAGGTCTCCACCGGCGGTCGAGCGCCGACATTAAACCCAGGTCTCCACCGGCGGTCGAGCGCCGACATTAAACCCGTGTATGTACCGTCCAGCTTATCAGAGCACCTATCTTCCCCGTTTGGGGTCGAGCAGGCTTCATAAGCATCTATCTCCCCTGTTCGGGATCGAGTGGTCTTCACTGGTCACGGACTAGTCTTATCAGATATTCTATCTCCCCCGTTCGGGGTCGAGTAGTCTTCACAAGCATCTATCTCCCCCGTTCGGGGTCGAGTGGTCTTCACTGGTCACGGACCAGTCTTATCAGATATTCTATCTCCCCCGTTCGGGGTTGAGCGGTGTTCACTGGTCTCGGACTGGTATGTCATATTTCCTTATCCCCCCCGTTCGGGGTTGAGTGATCTTCACTAGTCTCGGACAAGCTTATCAGATCTTCTATCAGCGATCATCACATCGGATATTCTATCTCCCTCGTTCGGGGACGAGCGGTCTTTACTGGTCACGGACCAGTCTTATCAGATCTTCTATCTCCCCCGTTCGGGGTCGAGCGATCGTCACATTATCGGATCTCATATCTCCCTCATTCGGGGTCGAGAGGTCTTCACTGGCCGCGGACCAACATATCAGATATTTTGTCTCCCCCGTTCGGGGTTGAGCGGTGTTCACTGGTCTCGGACTGGTATGTCATATTTCTTTATCTCTTCCGTTCGGGGTCGAGTGATCTTTGCTGATCTTGGACTAGCTCATCGGATCTCACATCTCCCCCGTTCGGGGTCGAGAGGTTTTCATTGGTCACGGAGCATATCAGAGCATCTTATCTTCCCCGTTCGGGGTCGAGCTTGTTGGTGCAATATCCGTCAGGTCAAGGTTGACCTAGTTGACCAAGCTTGAGTCTTGGTCATGGTTTCGATGTTTGACAATACAGGTAGACACATGGACAATGTAGGTGCAGTTGTCTATGTGGGAAGAGTCTGATCAGGGACTGATCAGTGTGGATGAAGAAGAGTCAAGTAGGTCAAAGTTGACTGGATACTTGACGAGGAAAGTCCTAGTGAGTGAAGCTAGGTGAAAGTCCTGGTGAGTGAAGCCAGGCAGTTGGAAAGTTCTAGTGAGTGAAGCTAGGCAGTATGAAAGTCCTAGTGAGTGAAGCTAGGCAGTATGAAAGTCCTGGTGAGTGAAGCCAGGCAGAAGAGAAAGTCCTAGTGAGTGAAGCTAGGCAGTATGAAAGTCCTGGTGAGTGAAGCCAGGCAAGGGAAATCCAGATGGGTCAAGGTTGACCAGACATTTGGTGAAAAGTTCAAGTAGGTCAAAGGAATTGATCGGATACTTGGCACAAGGAAGAAAAGACCAAGTAGGTCAAAGGGATTGACCGGATACTTGGCAAGAAGAAAAAAGTTCAAGTGGGTTAAAGAGATTGACCGGACACTTGGTGAGAGAGTCCTAGCTGGTCAAGGGTGACCGGATGCTAGGTTTTATGTACCAACAAGTCATGGTTGACCGGATGTTGGTTTGGGAGGCTTGGGACTTGGTTTTGGGTAAAAACCAAGAGCTGAATCAATCAGTGGATTGATCAGTGGATCGATCAGTGGATCGATCAGTGAATCGATCCAGGCTTTTCCCAGCAAATAGAAAGCCTCTGGATCGATCAGTGGATCGATCCAGGCCTCCGGATCGATCCAGGCTTTTCCCAGCGAACAGAAAGCCTCTGGATCGATCAGTGGATCGATCCAAGCCTCCGGATCGATCAGTGGATCGATCCAGAGGTCTCAATCGATCAGTGGATCGATTGGGATGCTGCTGCTTCGCACGATAAGAGCTGGATCGATCCGTGGATCGATCCAGACATTTTTTTAGAGCACAGAGGCGCTTTGGATCGATCCGTGGATCGATCCAAAGCCTCCCCAAACGATTGGGAGCAATCCAATCGATTGGGATTCGACCGTTGGCGTCGTTTATAGCTGTTGGCGTGCGATTCCTTCAGCAGAACTTCACCGATTCATTCCAGATTCATCACAGCTCCTCCCCAGCACTCTTTAAGCTCCTCACCGCTAGTTCTTGAAGGTTCTTGGAGGTTCATCCAAGTCAAGAGGCGAGTTGCAACGAGAAGAAGAAGAAGCTAGGGTTTTTACTGCATCTCTTGTAAGCTTTTGCTTATTCTTTACTACCCTTTCTTCTACTTGTATTGAGAGTCTTGTAGAGCTTCTCCGCCTTCGGTAGTTACCGAAAAGGAGTGTTTATTAGTGGAGGTGTGTGTGTGTGCGTGGATCCTTGGACTAGTCACCTCTTGTGAGGTGGATACCAAGTAAAATCCTATTGTTAGCATTGTTGTAGTTTGTTTCTTTGTATTCCGCTGCACATCACTTTGAAGAAACAAGCAACGAAGCACGACGAGCACACACGAAGCTATTCACCCCCCCCTCTAGCTACTTTTCGGTCCTAACAAGTGGTATCAGAGTAAGGTTGCTCTTCACCGGAATCACCGCCGGAAGGGGCAAACATAACAAGCAAAGCTAGAGGGTGAAGAAGTTGGAGCAAATTCATCAAAGTCAAA
Organism: Zingiber officinale; assembly: GCF_018446385.1. NCBI lineage: Eukaryota > Viridiplantae > Streptophyta > Magnoliopsida > Zingiberales > Zingiberaceae > Zingiber > Zingiber officinale. Next base: position 138,476,017 of record NC_055993.1, read on the forward strand.
GAATTCAAGAAGCTCAACTTCAAGATGCAATTCCAAGATGGACTTGGATTTGATACAAGGGTGGCTCCACCATACACATCCACAAGCTTCGATTCTTGGAGATCAAGAATTGAAAATTTCTTGATGATGGAGATAGAGCAATGGTTTACTCTAATTGAAGGTTTTAAGGCTCCAAGGAATTCAAATGACAAAGTTCTCAAAAGGAGCAAATGGAGCCAAGAACAAATCCAAAGATGTGAGACCAATGACAAAGTGACCAAGCTTTTGGTCAATCTATTGCCGAGCAACATCTTGGAGAAAATTGGAGAAGTTGAAGATGCCAAAGAGCTATGGAGCAAATTGGAAAAGGCTCATGAGATCCCCTCCACTGTACCTAACCAAGAAGAATCCAAAGAGGGTGACTCATTGGAGCAAGATCAAGAGGAGGACTCCGAAGTTGAGAGATGCTCAACTTCCGAAGAAGAGGAAATCCAAGAAGCTTCATTCTCAAGGAAGCGTAATCAAAAGAGCAAGGAAGAAGCATATTCCTTGTTTCATGTACAAGAGGATGAAGAAGAAGGTGAAACCTCCACCTCTAGGATTGAGGGGGAGCAACTCTTGGTGACACCGGATCAAGAAGAAGGAGAATCCTCCACATCCGGGTCAAGAGAAGAAGAGGATGAAGAAGCTTCCACCTACACAAGTCAAGATAAATCAATTGGAGGGAAATCGATTTCGGATCAAGAGGAAGCCTCTACATTCATATCAAATGGAGGAGCAAGAGCCACCCCTACACAAGAAGGTATAAATAGTTCAATTAATAATAAGAATCATATTATATGTTTTGAAAGTAGGGAACATGGGCACTACAAAAGCAAGTGCCCTAAATTGGCCAAAAATAAGGGCCAAGTGGCACCTAAGGGCAAGGAGAAGCCAAAGGAGACCATCCCCGGAACAAAGAAGAGCAAGGAGCACATTGTGTGCTTCTCTTGCAATCAAAAGGGGCAATAACGGAGTCAATGCCCTAAGGGGAAGAAGATGGTCAAGGCTCAAGGAGGAAGCTCAAGTCAAGGGGGAGCCTCTAAGGTAAAAAGGAAGGTAACTTTTATTGAGCCTACCCCTTTACATTATGGTAAAAAGCATGCTAGTTCTAACTTATATCATTTTAATGCTATTTACCATAAGAATAGAGAGCATGGTAAAATTAAGGAAAATAATGTAGCTTACCATGCTAAAACTACCACACCTAGGATTAGGAAGGTAAATAAAAATCTAGGCAATCACACTAAGGACCTTAGCTACAAGCCTAGAAATAAAAATGCTCATAAATTTAATGGAAAACCAAAAACTAAGGACTTAGTGATAGAAAATCAAGTCTTGAGGTCAAGGCTTGATAAAATGGAAAAGACCCTAAAAAGGATGGAAAATATCCTAAAAGGGCAAAATGAGCATAGCCTAGGTCTAGGAGCACAAAGGTCATCTAATGGTCATAGGGGTTTGAGATACAAACCAAAGGCTAAGAAGGATGTAATCTCTTACCATAGGGTTCCATATAGTTATGGAACCAACCCTAGGTCTAGTGGTCAAGCCAAAAATACTCTTGCAACACCATATAGCTCGCTCGGCATCACCATAATTACTTAGACGTGATAAGACGAGCCTAATGATCTGATTCTGCATTCGACAACGATTCTGTTTTGGGCTTGGTCTAGTAAGTCGGACTTGCGCCTCCTTCGACTAGACTTGAAGGGGAGGCTTGTGATACAGAGATAGTTTAGTGGCAGAGAAGAGATTAGGGGAGAAAGGCAGGGGCATTTAGGTCTTTGCGCAAGTTAGGGCTTGTGGGGGAGGTGCTTTTGTTTTACCGCCGCCACTAGGAGGGAGGGCTGGCGGGGTTTGCCTCTGCCACCGTCCTCCCCTTTCTCTCCTCTCCCTCTCCTCTCGCCTAGAGAGGCCAGTGTGGTCAAGGACGTCGCGAGGGGCCGCTCATCGAGTTGACACCGTCGGGGTCGTATCTCGCCTCCGGCGCCACTGTTGCCTTTCCCCTTCACGCAAGCCGTTGGCTACACCAGCCTCCACTTCTTCCTCACTCCCTCTTGCTCTCCTCTCTAGCGTTTCCATAGCCACGGAGTACCTCCTCCGTTGACCGCCACCCCTACAACAGTCGTCGGCCCCTTTCAACGGGCACCGCCTTCGTCTCCAGCAAGAGCCACCTACCCCTCCGGTCGCCGGCCATCGCCGCCAAGTCCAGCGATCACCGTTGAGTCCAGCTGTCGCCATCGCTGGGTCTAGCAGCCGCCACCGCCGCCTACAGCGGCCGCCGCCGTCCCTTACAGCGCATGGCGCTGCCTATAGTGACTGCTGTCACCACTGCCATCGCAGCCGCCTCTAGCGGCTGTCCTCGCCGCCTCCGCCGACTCCAGCGTCTGGGGCCTCCTCCAGCCACCGACTACGCCTTCAGCGACTACCACAGCCGTCTAGAGCAGGCGCCGTCATCGCTCTCCGAGCAGCCACCGCCCGAGGGGTTACTTTTTGAATTATTTATCTGATTCGGCCTGCGAGCCGAGAGGGTGTTCGGCCTTTGTGTCGCTATTGTATTCCGACCTTCGTACCCCTATTCGGGCCTGTGAGCCGAGGATGTGATTAGACTGCTCGTCGTCTTACAGATCCATGCCGCGTCTGGCTTCGAGCCACCGGAGTCAACTACTCATCTGGCGGACATTTACCTACCCTTCACAGTCGCGACGACTAGATCAGCACCGCAACCAGCTCGCCAATCCATCCGAGGGCGCTCCCCCGGGGCCAGGGTACGTCATTGTACTCGTCTTGTATTTATTTAGTCATGCTATCATTATTCGGCTGCTTATATATCCGTGGGACCCGCCTCGAGCATCGGGGTACCAGAGACCGGGGTGACCTGGTTGCTGGCTGAAAGTATTGTCGACCGAAGGACTTCTGGCGACTCGGTCAACACAGAAGACGGCTCACCTTCCGAGTCATGGAGATGCGGTCAACATTCCAGACACATCACACCTGCAGGTTTAGGGATGTAAACGAACCGAACCGAGCCGAACAGTATCAGGCTCGAGCTCGACTCGTTTAAGTTATATTTGTTAGGACCAAAAGTAGCTAGAGGGGGGTGAATAGCTCGTCGCGTTCGCTCGGTGCTCGGCGTTGCTTGTTTCTTCAAAGATATGGTAGCGGAAAATACACAAACAATCACACAACGCTAACACGGTTGGTTTACTTGGTATCCACCTCACAAGAGGTGACTAATCCAAGGATCCACACCAACACACACACCCTCCACTAATAAAACTCTCCTTTATGGTAACTACCAAGGGCGGAGAAGCCCTACAAGACTCAATACAAGAAGAGAGGGAAAGGATACAAGAAATACAAGCTTACAAGCTTACAATGAGTATAAACCCTAACCCTAGCTTCTCTTCTTGGCTTTGATCCGCCTCTTGACTTGGAGAACTTCCAAGATCTTTCAAGAATGGCGATCTGAGCTTTGTGAGTGCTGTGGAGGAGCTGGCGAGAGATCTGGAGTGAATCGGTGAAGAGATCCCGAAGACAACGTTCGCCTGCGGCTATAAACCCGACGCAACGGTCGGATCCCGATCGATTCGAATGTTCCCAATCGATCGGGGAGGCTTTGGATCGATCCACGGATCGATCCAGAGCGCCTCTGTGCTCTGGGAAAAACGCCTGGATCGATCCATGGATCGATCCAGCGCTTATCGCGCGAAGCAGCCGCGTCCCAATCGATCCACTGATCGATTGGGACATCTGGATCGATCCACGGATCGATCCAGAGGCTCTCTGTTCGCTTAGGAAAGGCCTGGATTGATCCACTGATCAATCCATCTCCTGGATCGATCCACCGATCGATCCAGCACTTGGTTTTTGCCCAAAACCAAGTCCCAAGCCTCTCAAACCAACATCCGGTCAACCTTGACCTGTTGGTACATCATGCCTAGCATCTGGTCACTCCTTTGACCTGCTAGGACTTCCCACCAAGTGTCTGGTCAATTCCTTCGCCCCACTTGGATTTTTCAATTCATGCCAAGTATCTGGTCACTCCCTTGACCTACTTGGACTTCCATCAGATGTCTGGTCAATCCCTTTGACCTATCTGTATTTCCTCGTGCCAAGTATCCAGTCAATCCTTTGACCTACTTGGACTTCCCAACACCAGATGTCCGATCATCCTTGATCCATTTGGATTTTCCCTTGCCTGGCTTCACTCACCAGGACTTTCACCTAGCTTCACTCACTAGGGTTTTCCATCTGCCTAGCTTCACTCACTAGGGCTTTCACCTGGCTTCACTCACCAGGACTTTCACCTAGCTTCACTCACTAGGGTTTTCAATCTGCCTAGCTTCACTTACTAGGACTTTTCTTCTGCCTGATTTCACTCACCAGGACTTCCATTCTACCTAACATCCCAGTTAGGACTTCCCAGTCAAGTATCCGGTCAACCTTGACCTACTTGACTCTTCTTCAATCAATTTCTTATTGTCAAACATCTAAACTCAAACCAAGACTCAGCTTGGTCAACCAGGTCAACCTTGACCTGAGGGATGTTGCACCAACAATCTCCCCCTTTTTGATGTTTGATAATACCACAATAACACTTAAAATACCACATGTAAGTTAGGCCAATCCTATAGCCTCAATCTTCATGCCACTAGGTGATGAACACATAAATTAAGCTCTTCATTCTCCCCCTAAGAGGGCACCCTCCCTCTAGGTAATGAAAGCCTAACTTACACCCATTCACAGGTCCTTTCATTCTCCCCCTATTGGCACACATCAACCCATCTTTGGGCACACATCAACCCATGCCCCAATTTTGGGTACACCTCAACAAATCCATTTGTTGACGACTCTCCCCCTGAAGAGTTGCTCATCGTTGTTCACAACATCACTCGTTGTGATCAACACGATAATGAAGGTCCCATACCCTTCATTTATCCTTAACTTCTCCCTCAATGTAGACAAATACCCAACCTTGAGCATTTTCTAACCACTTGAGTTCCCACTTGAAATAATGAGGATATCCACTCCCCATTTCAAGTTCAAAAGCCCATACATGAGCATTTTCTTTAAAGAAGGTTAATCACCTTCCAAGGTTCATGAAAAATAATTTTTCATGTCTTTAAAGAGTCCCTCCCCCTAAAGACATGGTGGTAACTTCTGTCATTGCACCAACAATGACTTGGAATCCCTAAACCTTTAGGAAACCCAAATTTAGAAGTTTTGAGGTTCAAATACTCAAAATTTGAAACAACCCTCAACCTAAACTTCAATGAAGCCTTCCTTAACCAATCCATCATTGTTTTCACATGAAAACACCCTTTGTATGTATACAAATGTATTTTAGGGGTTTGGAATGGTTACCTAGATTCAAAGAGGTTCAAAGATGCTGAAATCAGGCCTTCCCAGCCAAAATCAGCAACTTGGATCGATTGGAGTTGGGTTCCAATCGATTGAACCTTTCTGAATCGATCCACTGATCGATTCAGATTACCTGGATCGATCGGCTGATCGATCCAGCGAGCTTCTGCTCGCGGGATACTTGCCTTTTGAATCGATCCACGGATCGATTCAGGCACTCTAATCGATCCATGGATCGATCGGAGCTCTGATAGTTGCTAAAATTCCATTTCAGTCAACTTCAGAAACCCCTAGAAAATTCTACAAAAATCCAAAAATCATAAAATTTCGTGTAGACATTATTTAGGGCATACTTAATCATGGAAAAATAGTTTTCTATGAAAATACATCATATTTTCAAAGATTGACACAAACTTGAAAACTTGCTAAAACTTTAGCGTTTTCTTCAAGTTTGTGTCTAACTATTCAATGGTGATTACTATCAAAAGATAGCCTTCACCATGGTTTTCCAAAAGCATTTTAAAAACATTTTCAAAACCAATATCCCATCATGTTCCTTGGGCATAATGCACATGACTTGTACATTAGCTTTCCCAATGATGGGAAAACACATAACTATGTGTTTTGATGAACCTAAAAATTCAAAAGAATGCACTAAATCAACATCTTGAGCTTTGTTCATCATCCTAACATCTCACTTGTATCTAATGTGCACTAAAGCACATACAAGTCACCTTATAGTCTTTGTGAGATGTAGATTTTGGTTTTGCCCTAATCTAGGGATCATGCATATCTATCTAGGCATTTTAAAAATATTAGACATCCACCTAGGATGTCACTTGTTAATAAGTGTTGTTAAATGTCATTTGTCCTTAATTACAAGGAATTAAACTGATGCATGATAATGTTATGGCATACATCAAAATAAAATAACTTTCAAAAGAAAAATTCCTATAACTACATGATGTATGAATGTCATGACATGGTATTTTTGGATTTTGCATAATAAAACATGAATGCAAAAAATAGACATGATGTCATGGCATATGATGGGAAAACAATCATGGCAAGATTTAGCATAAATAAAATATACCTAGATTAACTATCTGAGTCTCCTTAAGATCTTAGCTAAACTTACAACTTAAACCTAGATTGCCCTAAAGTGCTTCAAGAAAATGCCAAAGCCTAAATTGGCATTTCTAATTCCCTTGATTAATGCATGCCAATTGAAAATAAGCATATCCTCAAATGTTGGCATATTTCATTTTTCCACAAGAGTAGCACCTTTAAATTAAGGCCCGGATCACCTTAAATTTCCCAAGAACATACCAAAATCCCAACTTGGTAGTTCTTATGAATTTCCCAATATGTGCCATTTAAGATTAAAATCAATTCTTCCACCATTAGGCACATTTTACTCTTTCAAGAAGTAAATGATAATTCCATTTCATTTTCAAAGGTTAACAAAACCTTGAAAATGCTCCTTGAGTGTCAATTTCCTCAAAGTTGGGTTAACTACCCTTCTAATCGGAGTTGACAATCTCTAACCCATTTATGGGGTAGAGAAAATGCTCCTAGGAACCCAACACCTATTGGTGCTCCTTGGATGCTCTAGGTACTCACTAGGAATAACTTCCCTAGATACCTTCCTAGTGACCTTGTTGGGCTTCTTAGAAGCCTTGGTCACATTTTCTAGGTCAACTCTAGGGATAGCCTCCCTTGTGACTTTGTTAGTGACTTTCTTAGACTTCTTAGAAGTCTTAGTCACTTTGGTTGCAAAGATACTTCTAGGGATATCTTCCCTTGTATCTTTGACTTGACCTCTAGACTTAGGGTTTGTTCCATAGCTATATGGAACCCTATGATAACTAGGCACATCCTTTTTTGCTTTGGGTTTGTATCCCAAACATCTATGGCCATTTGATGGCTTTTGTACCCCTAAACCTAGGTTATGCTCATTTTGACCTTTTAGGATATTTTCCATCCTTTTTAGGGTCTTTTCAATTTTATCAAGTCTTGATCTCAAGACTTGATTTTCTATCATTAAATCCTTAGATTTTGATTTTTCATTACACCCATGAGCATTTTTGTTTTTGGGCTTGTATCTATTATCCTTAGTGTTCTTTCCCAAGTGTCCATCTACCTTTCTAACCTTAGGTTGGGTAGTTTTGGCATGTAGGGCCACATGCTTTTCCTTAAAGCCCTCATGCTTCCTATTCTTATGGTAAATCGCATTAAAATGATAAAAATTAGAACTATCATGCTTTTTACCATAATGTAAAGGAGTAGGCTCAATAAATATTACCTCCTTCTTTACCTTGGAGGCTCCCCTTGACTAATGCCTCCTTGAGCCTTGACCATCTTCTTCCCCTTGAGGCATTGACTTCGATAATGCCCTTTTTGTTGACACAAGAAGCACACAATGTGCTATTTGCTCTTCTTTGTCCCGGGGGTGGTCTCCTTGGGCTTCACCTTGCCCTTTCGTGCCACTTGGCCCTTCTTCTTGACCAGTTTAGGGCACTTGCTCTTGTAGTGCCCATGTTCCCTACACTCAAAACATATAATATGATTTTTGTTATTAATTGAAATATTTATACCTTTGCTTGTAGGGGTGGTATCTTTTCCTTTGGATTCGGAGGTAGAAGCTTCCTCTTGATCGGACCTTGATTCTCCTCCATTTGATTTTTCTTGACTTGTGGAGGTAGAATATTCTTCCTCCTCTTCGTCTCTTGACCCGGATGTAGAAGCTTCTCCTTCTTCTTAATCCGGTGTCACCAAGGATTGCTCCCCCTCAATCCTAGAAGTGGAGGCTTCATCATCTTGAATATGAAACAAGGAGTATGCTCCCTCCTTGTTCCCTTCGTTGCATTCCCTTGAGGATGAAGCTTCTTGGATTTCCTCTTCTTCGGAGGTTGAGCATCTCTCAACCTCGGAGTCCTCCTCTTGGTCTTGCTCCAAAGAGTCACCCTCTCTGGATACTTCTTGCTCTTGTACAGTGGAGGGGATCTCTTCATGAAGCTTGGCCAATTTGCTCCATAATTTCTTTGCATCTTCAAATTCTCCAATTTTGCAAAAGATGGTGCTTGGCAATAAATTGACCAAAAGCTTGGTCACTTTGTCATTTGCCTCGCACCTTTGGACTTGCTCCGGGCTCCATTTGCTTTTCTTTAGAACTGTGCCCTTAGAATTTCTTGGAGCCTTGAAGCCTTCCATTAGAGCAAACCATTGCTCTATCTCCATCATAAGAAAATTTTCGATTCTTGATTTCCAAGAATCGAAGCTTGTGGAAGTGTATGGTGGAGCCACCCTTGTGTCAAATCCAAGTCCATCTTGGAATTGCATCTTGAAGTTGAGCTTGATAAAGTCTTGAACTTGAAGAATTTGCTCCAACTTCTTCACCCTCTAGCTTTTCTTGATATGTCTGACCCTTCCGGCGATGATTCCGGTGAAGAGCGGCCTCGCTCTGATACCACTTGTTAGGACCAAAAGTAGCTAGAGGGGGGGTGAATAGCTCGTCGCGTTCGCTCGGTGCTCGGCGTTGCTTGTTTCTTCAAAGATATGGCAGCGGAAAATACACAAACAATCACACAACGCTAACACGGTTGGTTTACTTGGTATCCACCTCACAAGAGGTGACTAATCCAAGGATCCACACCAACACACACACCCTCCACTAATAAAACTCTCCTTTATGGTAACTACCAAGGGCGGAGAAGCCCTACAAGACTCAATACAAGAAGAGAGGGAAAGGATACAAGAAATACAAGCTTACAAGCTTACAATGAGTATAAACCCTAACCCTAGCTTCTCTTCTTGGCTTTGATCCGCCTCTTGACTTGGAGAACTTCCAAGATCCTTCAAGAACTGGCGATCTGAGCTTTGTGAGTGCTGTGGAGGAGCTGGCGAGAGATCTGGAGTGAATCGGTGAAGAGATCCCGAAGACAACGTTCGCATGCGGCTATAAACCCGACGCAACGGTCGGATCCCGATCGATTCGAATGTTCCCAATCGATCGGGGAGGCTTTAGATCGATCCACGGATCGATCCAGAGCGCCTCTGTGCTTCACTTACTAGGGTTTTCCATCTGCCTAGCTTCACTCACTAGGGTTTTCCATCTGCCTAGCTTCACTCACTAGGGCTTTCACCTGGCTTCACTCACCAGGACTTTCACCTAGCTTCACTCACTAGGGTTTTCAATCTGCCTAGCTTCACTTACTAGGACTTTTCTTCTGCCTGACTTCACTCACCAGGACTTCCATTCTACCTAACATCCCAGTTAGGACTTCCCAGTCAAGTATCCGGTCAACCTTGACCTACTTGACTCTTCTTCAATCAATTTCTTATTGTCAAACATCTAAACTCAAACCAAGACTCAGCTTGGTCAACCAGGTCAACCTTGACCTGAGGGATGTTGCACCAACAATATTCGGGCTCGAGCTCGACTCGTTTTAGAATTATCAAGCTCGCGAACAGTTCGAGCTCGGCTCGTTATTAGCTCGATTATCAAAGTTAACGAGTTTAACTCGTTAAGCGAGCTCGGGCTCGTTTTCGGGCTCGTTTAGAGTTCATTTTTGGCTCATTTTTTGGCTCGGTTTAAGACTCGTTTTAAGGCTCGTTTTAGAACTCATTTTTTTTTGCTCGTTTTAGAGCTCGTTTTTTGGCTCGATTTAAGGCTCATTTTTTTGGCTGGCGAGCCTATAAACGAACATGTTCGCGAGCTCACAAGCCGAATATCCTTAAGCTCGAGCTCGGCTCGATAAAACTGTCGAGCTCGAAATCGAGCTCGAGTTCGGCTCGATAAGATAAACGAACGAAATCAAACGAGCTTTTTACCGAATCGAGCTCCGAATAGCTCGCGAACCGTTTGGTTCATTTACATCCCTAGGCAGGTTCGTCCTCTCAGCTTCCCGACAAGAACAACTTTTAAACACGATTTTTAAAAATAAGTTTTACAAAAGTTAATTTTCAAATATACCTTCTTTACAAAAGTAAGATTATTAAAGCCAAGTTTTCGACTCAGTGGATAAAATTAATATTCAAAATTAAATTTGTAAAATCCAATTTTTAAATTCAATTTTCAAAATCTAAGTAAACTCTATTTTTTTAACACTAAGTTTGTAAAGTCCAATTTTCAAAATCAATTCAAAAACTAAGTTAAAAAAATCAACTTAGTTTTATAAAAGTTAGTTTTAAAAATAAGTTTATCAAATTATATTTAAAAAAATCAGATTTAAAATATATTATATATATATATATATATATATATATATATATATATTTAAAGAAATATTTTTCAAAAATTAATTTCAAAATAAGTATGAAGATAATTAATGCTCCCCCTAAACATGACATAAAAAACTGTTTAACTAATTAGTTACTTACTGACTATCCAAAAATAGTAGTTTTCACTTGGTTAATCAGGTTAAGTCAACTGTAATCAGTTAGTGTTTGACTAAATTGAATAACTTAACCCGATCAATATGTGTTTTGTATTTAACGCTCAGACTTATATCGATGCACGAAAATAAACATCTTAAATCCAGGCAATGTACCTATGCATCTCACCCCTTTCTATGTTCAACAATCATAAACAAGGTAGTCCTAGTGTGTTGGTGAGATGCTCAAACCTTATATCTATAGGAGCATGCTTTTTAAGAGATTGATTTAGTCTAAGGCTAAAATTGATTTTTTGAAATTCTAAAAATAAGAAATTTTGAAAACATAAAAGTTTTTATCCTTAAAAAAAACTTTGAAAATAGTTTTAAATTTTTAAGAATCCTAGTCTATTAAACACATTCCTAATTTTTGTCGTAGATGGTTAAACTCACTTTCAAGGAGGGGTTTGGTAAATATGTCAGTTAAATTAGATTTGGACTCAATGTATTTGAGTTCAATATCTCCTTAAGTGACATGATCCCTTGATAAAGTGATGCCTAATTTCAATGTGTTTGATTCTTGAATGATGCACAAAATTTTTTGTTAAATTAATTGAGCTAATATTGTCAATTAATACTTTTCATTTGTAAGGTTTAAATTAAAATCTTTTAAGGTGTGCATCATCCATAATAGTTGTGCGACACACTCTCCTATCGCTATATACTCTGACTCTGTTATAGATAGAGCAACACAGTATTGCTTTCTACTAAACAAACTGATAATTGATGGGTCTAGTAGTTGACATCCACCACTTGCGCTTTTGCGGTCTAATTTACACCCAGCGTAATCTGAGTCAGAATAGCCTATTAATTTAAAATTGTTTGTCCTAGGATACCAAATTCCTACATTTGATGTTCCTTTAAGGTATCTAAAGATTCTTTTGACTTGAGTCAAATGAGATTCTTTAGCACAAGTTTAGTATCTAATACACATTGTTGGTGCAATATTCCCCAGGTCAAGGTTGACCGTGTTGACTGAGCTTGAATTGAGTCAAGCTCGAGTCTAGATGTGTGGTTTCGATGTTTGACAATACATGAAGATTGCATGTGCAATTGTTTATGTGTGAAGGAGAGTCAAGTAGATCAAGTTTGACTGGATACTTGACGGGAAAATCCTGGTGACTGAAGCCAGGTGAAAGTCCTAACTGGGAAGTTAGGCAACGGGAAAATCCTGGTGAGTGAAGCCAGGTGAAAGTCCTAACTGGGAAGTCAGGCAATGGGAAATCCTAGTGAGTGAAGGCAGGTGAAAGTCCTAACTGGGAAGTTAGGCAATGGGAAATCCTAGTGAGTGAAGCTAGATGAAAGTCCTGGTGAGTGAAGCCAGGCGGAGTGAAAGACCTAGTGAGTGAAGTTAGGCAGAAGGAAATCCTGGTGAGTGAAGCCGGTGAAAGACCTAGTGAGTGAAACTAGACAGGAGGAAATCCTGGTGAGTGAAGCCAGGTGAAAGACCTAGTGAGTGAAGCTAGGCAGAAGGTCCTGGTGAGTGAAGCCAGGCACGAGGAAATCCAGATGGATCAAGGCTGATCAGACATCTGGTGTTGGAAAGTCCAAGTAGGTAAAAGGGATTGACCGGATACTTGGCACGAGGTGGAAAGTCCAAGTAGGTCAAAGGGATTGACCAGATACTTGTCACGAGGAGAAAAGTCCAAGTGGGTCAAAGGGATTGACCGGACACTTAGTGAGCGAGTCTTAGAAGATCAAGGGTGACCGGATGCTAGACACGATGAACTAACAGGTCATGGATGACCAGATGTTGGTTTAGGAGGCTTGGGACTTGTTTTAGGGCAAAAAAAAGGAGCCGGATCGATCAGCCGATCGATTAGCACATGCCCAATCGATTGGTCGATCGATCAGGCGAGTCTTCGCGACAAGCCTCCTCCCAATCGATCAGTGGATCGATTGGGACAAGTGCGCGATCGCACAGAATAGCGTTGGATCGATCGGTCGATCGATCCAGAGCCCCCAATCGATCAGTGGATCGATTGGGAGTCACGATTCTACGCAATAAGCCCTGGATCGATCGGCTCGATCAGCCGATCGATCCAGGTGTTTTCCCGAAAGCACAGAGACGCTCTGGATCGATCCAAAGCCTCCCCGATCGATTGGAGCAATCCAATCGATCGGGATCCGACCGTTGGAATCATATTTAGCTACAGGCGCTCGATTGCTTCGGTAGAGCTCGCATTGTTCACTCCCGATCTTCACAGCAACTCCACAAAGTTCAGATCGCCAGTTCTTGAAGGTTCTTGGAGGTTTTTCCAAGTCAAGAGGTGGATCTACAGCTGAAGAAGAAAGCTAGGGTTAGGGTTTTCCTTGTGCAAACTTGTAAGCTTTTGCTTGTATTTTGTTCCCTTTCCCTTTCTTCTTGTAGTGTGAACTTGTAGGGATTCTCTACCTTTGGTAGTTAGCATAAAGGAGTGTTTTCATAGTGGAGGGTGCGTGAGTGTGTGGATCCTTGGATTAGTCACCTCTTGTGAGGTGGATACCAAGTAAATCCTAGTATTAGCGTTGTGTATTTGTTTCTTTTGTATTTCCGCTGCACATCTTTGAAGAAACAGGCAACGAAGAGAACGACGAGCACACCGAGCTATTCAACCCCCCCCTCTTGCTACATATTTGGTCCTAACACACATACTAACTGCAAATAAGATATTGAGTCGACTTGCAGTTAAGTATAGTAGGCTACCTATGACACTCCTATAGTATTTTAAGTCAACTGATTTTATTGGGGTCGTCATCTATAATTGTGTTAACTGCCATAGGTGTTTTTATTTCTTTAGTGTTTTCCATCCCGAATTTTTTAAGTAATTCTTTGGTGCATTGTTGTTGATAAATATAATTTCTCTCATTTGTTTGTTTTATTTGTAATCCTAAAAAGTAAGTTAATTTATCTATTAGACTCATTTTAAACTCTTGTTCCATTAGATTGCACTTCCATGATTGCTCAGGATGCACTTCCATGATTGATTTGTCAGGGTGATCGATCACACTCCTCCTCCTCTTGACAAATTGTAACGTAAGGGATCAGAATTGCTAACTAATGTTTGTGTCAATCAGGGTTGCGATGGTTTGATTTTGTCTACTACGAGTTGTCGTCGGGGAGAAGAGAAGGGAGGATCTTCGTTGCCTCTGACGCTGACATCCTCCCTTCGCCGGACTTTGAGCTTGCCACGCTCACCAACTTGTTCGTCTCCAAAGGAGCCATACCAAGGAGCTCACACCGTGGACATTGCTCACTGCGATGCCTTCTCCAAGCGGGTGGACTCGGCGACCCCGATGCTAGAGGTGGAGTGCACAGCGGCTGCACTTGGCGGACTTGTTTGTTGGAAAGAACGAGAGATAAGACTAGAGATATATTTGACATTTAAATTTTAGTTAAATATTTGACTTAAATATAATTAGATTACATGTTATTAATTACAAAATTTTATTATTTTTTATAATTCTTATTATATTATATTATAATTATAAAATTGTATTAATTAAAATAATCAATTTGGTAATGTAATCTTGATTACATTGAGACTGCCATTGGTTTGGTAACATAATCAAATTTGTAATGCATATAATGTAATTACATTACTATATTTGATCAAAGAGTTGTATACTATACATTATATTATTTTATTTAGTGTTCATTAAATGTAATTCATATTATTATAAAATGATAAAAATATCCTGTGATCTTTACTAGCAACGGTCAGCGGGCAATGGCGACAACTGGCGGTCTGCAACGGTGACCGGTGGTGAATGTAATTCATATTATTATAAAATGACAAAATATCTTACAATCTTTGCCGATGACGGTGGGCGGCCGACGACAGCCGGCGGTGGCCGATGGCCAACGACAGCGACAGTTACTGATTGATGCAAGAAATAGACTAAGGGTATATTAAATATTAGAGATAAAATATAATTTAGATTATATACTATTAGCAAGCTAGTAATCCAATTTTAAAAATTTATTATCCTTTATAATTTTAAATTATATTATATTATAAATTTAAAATGGTACCAAATAAAACAATTCATTTTGAAACGTAATCCTGATGATAAAGCTGATTACCCTCACCACATGCGGACTGAAGGTTAATTATACCCCTCACCGAATAAAACCCCAAGACGTCCAGGTCAATCTTTTATTAATATATATATATATATATATATATATATATAATTTTATTAATATATATATATATATATATATATATATATATATATATATATATATATATATATATATATATACATTAGTTTTTTTGGAAGGAAAATTCACGCTTACCAACTCCACTAATCTCAATGCTGTCGCACGCTTCTCTTGTGATACTCAATTTAATCACAATATAATACTAACACACATACACTCAAACTGCTAATAATAATATAATATGTCTAATTATCCATTCAATGAAGGGTAAAAATTGTTCATTAATTATTTATTTATTTTATCTAATTAATACCCCAATTTTCGAATCGGTGAAGTTGGACATCTGAATTATAAGAAACAAAAAGAAAAATTATGTAATTTACTTATCCTAAAATTGGAAAGAGATACGAGTGAACCTTTAAGCACAAATTGTACAACGTAAAAAAAACACAAAAAAAATTAGATAATTAGGTTTTTTTACCTCTTATTCTTATAATTATAATCAAGTGACGCAAGCGGTAGGTAGCCAGCCGATTACCAACCAAAATAAATGAGACAAATATAAACCAAATCCAATTAAATAATTTCTAATTTTTAAATGCCTCCACCAACAATTTCACCTACCAAAATCATCCATGTCCATTCATATTTATTTATTTATTTATTTATGAATACTTAACAATAATCTCCAACCTTTAATTCCTTTGTAACTATAGTTGAATAGACAATTTAGGTTGGTAATCACCACTTAGTGCTTAAGTTGACATGTCATTTGTCCAACTAATTGACAATTAACTTACCCCACTGAGTGCCGTCTTTGACTTTGACCATAGCTTTAGCATGTCCCAAGGGTTGACTTGATTAAGGGTGGATTAGTTCAATATCTCTTCCAATTCAGTTGGATTAGATTCTTACATCATTTAGAACAAGTTAAACGTGTTTAATGCTTCAATTTCATGAGGGAAAAAAAACTATCCTATTTAACTAGAATATTAATGTATTTTATAAATAAAAATAATTATTTTTCATAAGAAAAATTGAACATAAATTATTTTATAAAATAATTATATTTTTAAAAAGGCAAAAGCATATTTTGCTAAATTAACTGATTATTGAGGCCCTTCACTTATTTTTTATGGAAGTGCCACGTCACGGTGGACCCCTCACGCGGTTGGTGCGGCAACTGGATCTACCCTGGTCAATTTTGTCACCCACCGCGGAAGATCCGGGCCGTCGGATCCATCGCGATTCGATGGCTATCCTGGTACCGCGGATCTGGATCTACAAAAAATTTTACACGTGCATATTTTACTAACTAACTTACCAGTCTTATGATTCGGAGAACATATTCTTCGCTCCTTTCGCGGGTAGGTATGCGTTTTGAGTAACGAATTGTTGGCACAGGAAACATTTGATCAAAATTCGAGAAAAGACTTACAATCTTTAATCTACCCGTTGGAAACGTACTCATTGCGTACCTGTGTTTATGCCACCTATCTGTGTGGGTCCCAACACGGAAATCAGAACTCGGTGGGTGAGCCGCGTTGGCCAGATCTGGCTATAAATAGGGGGCGAAGGGGAGTGGAATAAGCCGTGAAAGGGGTCGATCTCGAAATCAAGCGCTCCCAAATCGTGTACCGGACAAGGTGATTTTTCTAATCTTTTCCCCCTTTTTTCTTTGATCTGCGTTACGCGCAGATCTGGATCTGCTTTGAATGGTTTTATTCTGTTTCTTTGCTAAATTGTTGCTTGCTCCTGGAGTTGTTCTTTCGGAGATTGTTGATTCGATCCTGGGGGGTTACTCCTTGGTGGAAATGGCCAGATCTGTTTTTTCCTTGCCATTCTTGCTTAAACCTCGTTAGAGAATCTAGGGAAAACTTGATCTTGACCTTGTTGGGGTTTAATATGTCAGCTGAGAATGGAGTTTTTTTTTGAGATTTTTGTTTCTTCGTCGGTTTGCAGGGTCAGATCTACCTTGTTGGGGTTTAATTTGGCTGCGATCTTTCATATAAAATAATACTGTTAGATACACCCCTTAACTTGTCAGATCTGTTTTTTTTGGCTTCCAAGTTAGTGTTCTGCGCACAGATCTAAAACTTCCGCTGGAGTTTAGGTCGCGGATAAAAAGATTCAATTCTTCCTGCAATATAGCTATCTATTAGAACACTTGATCTGCAAATATATGCTTGCTGTCTTTTCCTGGTCCTTTATACGTCCATGTGAACATGTTTAGACATATATGAACTTCTATTTCTGAAAAAGCCATTGTTATCTTTTCATTTTGGATTTTAGTTATCCTTTTTCATTTTGGTTGCTCTATTCTTGGAACTTATACTTATTAATTGCTCTATGTTGCACTATTAATGATTCTTTATCTATCTATTCCTTTAAATAAATTTCCTTTTCAAATGTCTAACCTTTGATAATCATGCAAAGAACATGTATAGGTATATTCATAATCTTCTAAGCGAAATGTTTATTTCATTTTGATGTTGTAGGTTAGAGAAGAATGGCCCAAATCGACACCTTCCTTTTCACCTCTGAATCTGTGAATGAGGGGCACCCTGACAAGTTGTGTGACCAGATCTCTGATGCTATCCTTGATGCCTGCTTGGCACAAGATCCTGATAGCAAGGTTGCATGTGAGACATGCACCAAAACCAATATGGTCATGGTCTTTGGGGAGATCACAACAAAAGGCAATATCGACTATGAAAAGATCGTTCGGGACACATGCCGTTCGATCGGCTTTGTGTCGGATGATGTTGGCCTTGATGCGGATCACTGCAAAGTGCTAGTTAACATTGAGCAACAATCACCTGACATCGCCCAAGGTGTTCATGGGCACTTCACCAAGCGCCCTGAGGAGATCGGAGCTGGCGATCAGGGTCACATGTTTGGTTATGCAACAGATGAAACCCCTGAGTTGATGCCCCTCAGCCATGTTCTCGCCACCAAGCTCGGTGCACGCCTCACCGAAGTCCGCAAGAATGGCACCTGCCCTTGGCTAAGGCCTGATGGGAAAACCCAAGTTACAGTCGAGTATCAAAATGACAATGGCGCCATGGTTCCCCTTCGGGTCCACACCGTGCTGATCTCCACCCAGCACGATGAGACTGTAACTAATGATGAGATTGCTGCCGACCTCAAGGAGCACGTCATCAAGCCAGTCATCCCTGAGAAATACCTTGACGAGAAGACCATTTTCCATCTCAACCCATCAGGACGCTTTGTCATCGGTGGCCCTCATGGTGATGCTGGGCTGACTGGCCGCAAGATCATCATCGACACTTATGGTGGTTGGGGAGCTCACGGCGGCGGTGCCTTTTCAGGCAAGGACCCTACCAAGGTCGATCGCAGTGGTGCATATATCGTTAGGCAAGCGGCCAAGAGCATTGTGGCAAATGGCCTCGCACGCCGCTGCATTGTACAAGTCTCCTACGCAATTGGTGTCCCTGAGCCCCTATCAGTGTTTGTAGACACCTACGGCACTGGCAAGATCCCCGACAAGGAGATTCTGAAGATTGTGAAGGAGAGCTTTGATTTCAGGCCTGGAATGATGACCATCAATCTGGACTTGAAGAGGGGTGGCAACAGATTCCTCAAGACCGCAGCCTACGGTCACTTTGGAAGGGACGACCCCGACTTCACCTGGGAGGTGATCAAGCCCCTCAAATGGGAGAAGCCGGCTGCCTAAACATCTACCAGTCAATGCACCACCTTCTATCTCCTAGAGTTCACTGATGATTACATCAGTGAATCATTGTCTGCTTTAGTTTTCCGTTTCCTTAACATGGTCGTATGACCTACCATCCATCCGCTATTATGATTATTTTTTTGTTTCTGTTTCCTGCATTAAAATGTTCTTACCTGTTCGTGCTTGCTGAAACTTTAAAAGTGTAAGGGGTCCGGGTTACAGTTCTACTATAAATGGTTGAAGGAACAGATCCTTGGAGTTAACCATGGAATTTGATCTTGTACTTTGTGAAGTTTAGCAAAATGGCTATTGTATCTTGCATTGTTTCCCCCTTGTTTTCATTGTTCGTACTTTCCTTTCCACAGGCCACAGCTATGCAACTTGGCTTTACCCCCCTTTCCTTTCAAGAAATAAAGGAATAGTCCACGCATAGAAGTTCATGTTCTCAATCCCAAAGGCAATGTTTGCCTTTAAGCTTAGGGAACATATCACACTCTGTTGCTCCCTTCTAAGATTCCCCTAGTGCATTAATTTTTGCCATGTACTTATGTTACTTTTTCCCCCCTAGTCGAATGGCGTCCATATAATTTTTCAAGTGCATATGGTTTGATTCTCAATTAAGGTGTGTAAGATATTTTTTTTTTTAAAGTTGGATGACAAACTTGAGATGTTCTTCGTCCGGATTTACAATATAAATAAAAGAATTAGAATTTTAATAGAAATGAATATTCTAAAGGTTATTTCTAAATACAAATAACTTTGAATTTATTGAGCAGACAAATTAGAAGGTCCATCTTCCCAATTAATCCAGCGAACTTTAGATATTATTAAAAAAATTATAAAAATAAAAGTCATAAATGGGCGGACAAAATGTGTGGGGGCAGACCAAAACCACTATTGACACACTGTACATGTCCACTTGAAACTTGATAATGAGAAAGATGACAATAGAATGGTGCACTTAACATCAGGACCAGCTAAGTATTTATTGAATTTGTAGGGTCTTATGGTAGCTAGAGTTAATCAATCAACCTCTCAAGAAGGGAATGACTGAGTGTTTAGAGTGGCTCAATAATGCAAGCTCTATAGAAAGAGCAACTAGGGCTAGAAGCCAAGAACAAGACATGTGCTCCATCTATATCTATAAACATGAATGCCTCATCCATGTGCTTCGTACGTTCAGGGTTTGAAATATCGAAATCTCGACTAAAAGACATGGGCATTTGAGTGAAATGTGCATTAGCCCATTCGACACGAGAAACAAATGCAATCAATTTTTTGGCACAATAAATTGAAAGATGCACATAAAACAATCACACAGTATACCGAGAGGATGGAGGGGGTGAATAGACTAAACTGGCAATTTCCATCCCCCAATGGCGTTCCTTATGTACATAGTAATCCTCCGTCAGAATACCTTATCTCTATGTTCCTCGTAAATTCTACATCGGTGCAGCCGTGCAGTCGAAAGAATAACTTGAAACCATAAAAAACAGAAGGACTAACAATTTCAAATGTGCACTTGTGCTTGTTCTTGTTCGGTTTTATCTACCCCCACTTATCAGCTGCAAAGATCCATCCTTCATCAACCGAGAGCTGAGGTTACTGAACCGCTCCCTCGAGTACTGCCTCGACGCCTTCCTCCAATCGGTGCCTGCTTTCATCATTGCTGCAAATTCCTCGTAACTTATTCTTCCATCCTGTGATGAAAGACGTCCATTGTCAGCTGATATTGTTATAATTGCAAATGCAGCCATATTTTCGTAAACTATTGATGCCCGCAGACAAAAGTATAAAGCAGATGAATGGTTCATGGACAGAAGACTTAAATTTCTAACCTTATCTGTGTCGACATCATGGATGATTGCATTAATAACTTCTTCTCGGTTTGGACCCAAGTCGTCAGCTAAGGAATCACTGAGTTCTTCAATTTCTATGTATCCACTCTTGTTCAGATCGAAGTATGAGAAGGCTCTGTGCAGGTGTTCATCGTTTCCAATCTTGCGCAAGTGGATTGATACAGCAACAAATTCTCTGTATTCTAAGGTACCGCTTCCATTGACATCAGCCTGTCATCAACAAGATCGAATAAGAGAAGGAGGTTTTAAGTATGGCATCATGATATTTTCAACGAAGACGATCCTGCTCAATAAGATGTTCGGTTAAGCACTCACTGCTTCCATTAATATCTGGATGTCTGAATCTGAAATCTGGTGACCGAGCTTATGCAAACCGAGTTTCAGCTCCTCAAAGGATAGTTTCCCATCTTGATTAATGTCCATCTTGTCAAACATTTCCTTTATGTCTGCAACTTCCTCGACAGAGAGGTATTCAGCCACAACCTGTAAGAAAGAGCAGAGCAGACTTATCATGCAATATAATTCACTAATCAACAAATAGATAATCAAAATCAAAAGTTGCATGCCTTAAAGAGTGTTGAGCTATGATCACTTACCCGTAGAGCTTTCTTTTTAAGTTTGTTCATCCCAGAGAATTGCTGAAGTCTTGCTCGTACGGTTTCACCTAGATTAACATTGGGAGCTTTACTTGCATTCTGCAGCCATGTATGATCTGCGAATTCATAGATTAAGTACATTCTATATAACTAAATTGGTTCGATTAGAAAAGATATCTATATAACTGCTTGTTGATGTTCTATATGTAAGCAAGGCGCTATCAGTGAAGATGAGTTTCACACTGATGACTGGCACCTTCATACATAATAGAATGATGGAACATGCGTTATACTGATTCAACGAGTAAAACATCATTTTCAATGAGAAATAAGTTTCTCTACTCTTACAAAGCATGAACGATCATACAGAGAAACTAACATAACCAGTACTTAATAATCTCTTTACAAAGGACGAATAAGCGAGGAGCTAAAAGTTACCAAGAACTTGCTGAGCCGTCAACCTCTTCTTAGGATCTGGTTCGAGCATATGCCTCACAAGATCTTTAGCACTATCAGAGACCTTTGGCCATGGTTCTCTTTTAAAATCTACAACAGAACAAAGAATCGCCTGTGCAACACCTTGTTCAGTCTCTGCATTGAAAGAAGGAATTGTGTGACTGCCTCATTCTTAGAAGCATACAAGACAAATTCATTTAAGAACATAAAGTTGCAGTTCAAAATGGTTTTATTAATTTACGATGGAAAAAATACCTGCCCAAAATGGAGGCACACCACAAAGAAGGATGTATAGGATAACACCCACACTCCAAACATCGACTTCAGGGCCATAATTTCGCTTTAGAACCTCAGGTGCCATGTAATACGGACTACCAACAATTTCATTGAAGCACTCACCTGGGAAAAAGAGAAGACTATTACAATTGAAAATTAACTAGATGACTTGTGTATTAAGACTATTTTCCTCGAGGAGTCATGGCGAGTAGCAAGTGGACATCAACTAAAAATAAGAATCGCATGAATCATTGCTTTTAACAACTTGAGATAATACACAAGAACAAACCATCCTTTGATCAACTTACCAGGTCTGAAAAACACAGACAAGCCAAAGTCAATTGCCTTCAATGGGGCATTTTCCTTTTTGTTCCCGAACAAGAAGTTCTCAGGCTTAAGATCCCGGTGCATAACCCCATTCTTGTGGCACTCCTGTAAGGATATTATGCAAATAAAACAAGCCAGCATATTCCCCAATCATAAGCAATTACAACAGCGATAACCATCACTGACATACAATGCTACCACATTGAACTACAAAGGAGCATGGGCAAAACATTACTCGGTTTCGTAAAATATATAAGCTATGTTGAGCAAAAATAATCTAAAACTACCCTGCCATTTTTCTTGTTGATATGGAAAATGTTGTAAAAAGACTAGAATTATCTTTTTATTGTAATGGGATAGTCAAGAACTGATCTGAACATGTTGTGTTGATCTGAAACTAAAACATAAAATAGTTTTCATCCAGTTTCCAACAAAGTCGGGGAGTCATATACAAGCAAAAAAAAATAACAGTTCCCTTCAAGATTCAGATGCCAAGTAAAGTATAACAAAATCTAAAAGTGAGAATCTTGAGAGTGTAATATGGAATAGCATGGATAGAGAGAACTCGCCTGAATGACTTCGATGATGGTCCGCATGATACCCGCGGCCGCCCGCTCAGTGTAATGGCCCCTTGCAACGATCCGATCGAAGAGCTCACCTCCCTCGCAGAGCTCCATGACGAGGTGAACAGCGGCGTCGTCCTCGTAGGTGTCTTTGAGGCTGACAACGTGGGGGTGGCTCGGCATGTGCCTCATGATCTCCACCTCCCTCCGCACGTCCTCGATGTCAACGGCGGTGCGGAGCTTCTTCTTGGAGATGGACTTGCATGCGAAGCGGTCTCCGGTGGACGTGTCGGTGGCGAGGTAGGTGATACCGAACTCGCCGCGGCCAAGCTCCTGCCCGAGCTTGTACCGGCTGCCGATGTTGCTTCCGGTGGGGTTCTTGAGGACGACGAGGGTAGGAGTCGGCCCCGGCCCGCGGTTGTAGTCAATCGAGAAGGGATTCGGTCTCTTCTCCTTCTTCTTCTTCCTCCTTGCCCTCCTCTTCTCCGGATCGGCAGGCGCCCCGCAGCAATTTCCCATCAGAATCAGGCGATTCCGTGCGCAACCCAAAGATCCGAACTTTTGGGAGCTTTTCCTTCAAGGGCGTAGCCAAAAAATTGACCTTTTCGGATAACAAATCGAGGGATTCAACATAGGCAACAGCAAGACACGAACTTCGGGTCAAATCTCGACAAGATAAGCCAAAAGATGAAGGGGGAAATCACGTTACAAAACTCGAGACGGATTTGTCGCCTTCGCGGGGTCCCAAAGAGGTCGCAGAACGCGAGAATCACTGGGGCAAGCAGTAAAAAACGAAGGATTGCAACAATTGAAGTATTAATTTTTAGGAAGATGCGAACTTTTAGCAGTTTGTCCACATCTGGCGAAGAACTATCCAAGAGCAGAGACGGTAGGGCGGGTGGGAGAGGACCGCCGAAACCAGTTTCAGCAACTGCTCCTCTTCTGACTTCTATCTCTCTTCTCGTTCCTCATCCTCTTCGCATTGTCAAAAGGGAGGAGGAGAAAGAGGAAGGGAAGCAGAAAAAGTCGAAGAACAATGATAAAAATGCAATCTTTTTCACGCCGTATCTCATCTTCTACTTGCAGTTTATTTTAACCTAAAAGTCTCTATCTTTTCTTCTTCTCTCCGATTTGTTAATAATAATTATTATTATTATCAATTTTATTTTTTTAATTTCTATTAATTTTATATGGTTTACATTCTCACATGATATGACACTTATTTTATAAATAAAATTTCATTTGACCTTCAGTATTTTAATTGCTCACAAAATATCCACTATAATTAATATCATTCTTTTTATTAAAAAAATTAAATCATTTTCTTAAAACATCATTAATTGATTAGTTAATTAATTTCAATAGTGTCACCCATAATCAAATCTCGTTAAACCATCTTCTCACATATTTTCTTTCTTTCGAATATTTTTAACATATATTTAATTTCATAAAGTTATATTTTGTTTCCTTCTAAATTAATTCAAGTTAAAATGTCTACTTTTTTTATATAAATAAAAGTACCATTGATTTTGTAAAACAGAAATTTTATTCTGAATATATATTTTAAAATAAATAAATAAATAATTTTAAATTATCAATAAATAGGAAGACACCAATTACTACTATTTAGTAGTGAATAAATAACACTTAACTCAAATAAATCATAAAAAAAATGATAATCCAATTAGTTTTATTGATTATTTCTAGAGAAGCGTGCAACGATAAATTTAGACATCCAATATCTTTTGATTGTGCTCCTCATTTGGAGGAAAATTTTCATAAATACGTCGTAGTTGAAGATCGAATCATGAATATCTGATGACAATCTAAATATTCTACCACGACATTTAACTCAAATAAACCATAAAAAAATGTGGAACCGTCACATTAGCGGCCCCCCTAGAGCCGGTCCCACGGATATGGAGGGAGGTAAATGCAGGTACACAGGTGGAAAGTGTATAGCGGAGACGTTAACCCCAGACAGTGACACCCCGAGGATCGACCCCTGGACCTTTCAGTCAAAACTATGCACTCCTCATTTATGCTACGCCCTGAGGACCATAAGCTCTTACAATCCTTTGTTGATTCATCTCATCCTTAGTTCTCTCCTCGCATATACAACTACTTTTCTCTTCTTATTCTCACTCGTTTAGGTTCCATGATGGGACTTGACAATATTAATTAAGTCAAATTTAAGCTAACGAAGACTTTTGTAGAGAAAAAAAATATATCAATCATCGATTGATTTGTTGGCTTAAATAGGGCCGAACAGTCGATCTCACTACTAGGCTTCTCGGGCATTGTCATCTTGAAGAGGTCAAGGGCTTGGCGACATTTTTGTGTGATACAATCATAGTTGGTAAAATTATAATCATGGATCGTAGGATCGCATGATCCTACAATCCGGAAGCACAAATCCATCTTGGATCATGCATAATTAATTTTACAATAGAATCAAAATAAAATCAGTAGAATCGTAACAAGATCCGAGCAAGATTGATTAAAACTTTGAGAGATTATAATTTTGACTCAAGTTGAATCATGAGATCTATAATATATTAAATCGAAGCTCATTCAGAGATATATTCAGAGGTCCGAAAAATTTTATCTTTTTTTTTTCATCTTTTGCAGAATTAGGGTTGGGGCTTTGAGAATATTTAAATATATGTTTAGTTATTTTTGAGTTAGTTTTTTTATCAATAATATTATGTCATTTCTTTCCCCCAAAACGATAAGTTTTTGGATGCCTATTATTTCGTATTCTACGAAATCAATGAATTTTTAGAATATTATTTTCGACGTTCATATTTAAATCGAATGATTCAATAGTTTCTAGTACGTTAGCTGTTTTTGTTGGTCTTTAAATTGAGCCATCTAATAAACTAAGAAAACATTCTTTAGGTTGAATATGATTATTATTGTTATTATGTTATCAGACATTTTGTACTCTTTTTATTTTATAATATCAAAATATAAATATTATTGAGTACTCATGTACGAGAATGGTAATTATATATATATATATATATATATATTATTAATTGTGTATCATAAAATTTTAAAGATTTTGTTGATAGGATCGTATGATTCTACATGATTCTACGATCTAATCCCCACCGATCTGATTATGGATAGAATTCTGATTCTACAAACTACGGATACAACATGAACCATAGAGGATCTCAAGTGCATCTTTATCCATTGTAGCAATGGTAGTCGTCTCTTAAAACTAGACACCCGTTAGCCTCCAAATAAAACTAGACACCCGTTAGCCTCCAAAT
Organism: Zingiber officinale; assembly: GCF_018446385.1. Classification (NCBI taxonomy): domain Eukaryota; kingdom Viridiplantae; phylum Streptophyta; class Magnoliopsida; order Zingiberales; family Zingiberaceae; genus Zingiber; species Zingiber officinale. The sequence goes on from NC_055993.1 coordinate 138,502,036, forward strand.
AAGGACTCCTTTTCGTTATGTATCCACCTAACCATCGCGTGAGCATCACACCTAATTCACCATGTTCATGTTCTTTAGATAAACCTTAATGGATTAAGCTTTGAATTCTCAATCATCCATTAAAACTACCCAACCTGTTCTTCACAAAGGCAAAAAATAACCCTGTTTTTTCCCTCGCAAGTTCCTCCTCTTTGGCAATGACAATGAGACATCCCTACAACTTGTTATCTTCCTCTCTTGTTTTCTTCCTCGATCAAGATTGAGTTGGATTTCATGGCCACACCGCACGAGGACAGACGGGCAATTCAGTGAGAACTACCGCGATATGGGCCACGAATTATTAAGTCAATAATGCACAACTAATTCAAAAATTATAAGGAACACAATCGACTATACTGATCCATCAATTCAGTGGGAGTATCTCCATCATTCTCTTTATCATGTAAACTGTCTGCCATTTGAAGCTGCCTGGCAACAACATCTAATGGAGGAGTGGCCTTCTCCCAACTTTGGTGGGTCACTCTCTATCTTCTTTTTCCATTTCTCTATTTCTCTTTCGCGACATGAAAACTTATCCGAGTTATCGACATTCATTTATGTGCATTTGCTATTGATGAAGCAAGCTTACGTCTTCAAACACAACTAAGTTTTAACTATTTATCCACAGGTTGGAAGAGGACCTTGGTGATGTGGCTGTTGAGGACATCCTCCGGGCAATGAGTAGTGTAGTAAAAGCCCTTCGCCACGAGAAGAAATGTTTGCTTGGTTTGGTGGAAGTCGAGGCCTTGATCGTCCGGAGTAGTGCTCTGGAGCACACACTGAGCTAGCTCCCGCATCTTCTCGTCTATTGTTTCCTTGTTCATGTCCTGAAATGATAGAAAATGGAGTTATAACTCATGACTAGAATCATCAAGGGGTTCTTTGTCGATTGCTATGAAAGAAAATATACCTCTTTGATGAGCTTTCTTGGCAAAAGTAGAGCACAAATGGATGATAGGAGGTGAGCAAGCTCATTGTATTGTGGTTGAGCTGAAGTCAAGTTGAATCTCCCTCCACAAGCTTCTATGGTTGTCACTAGTAGCAACCCAATGTTTTCCTCCTCACACTTCCACATCGACAACCACACTTTCCACTGTCAAAATTCAAGGAAAGGAACTTAGTCGAGCCAACTAATTCGACTGTGAAATGATATATCATTGGACTCCAAGTGCCTATCTGAATAGGTTTAGCTGATCTAAATTTAGAAACAAGAGCATCAGTCTTACAGCTTCATGTAAGTAGTGGCGCATTCGCTGTTGATGGGAGTTTGCAGCCAATGCCACAAGTCCATCAACTAGCTGGTGAAGCAACTCTGCCAAATGCTCTCCCTTTCTCCTCACTTTCGCCCTGCACTAACATTTAACACCACATCAACCATCACCTTCTCCAATTAGTTAATCGATCCATACTCATACGTGCCAAGCATCAAGATTAATCAACACTCGAACAACAAGTTGACAAAGTGTGGCAAACATTTGATTCTAACAAATGTCCTAACAAAAGCATTAGCTTAGATTTTAAGATTTGGGATTAATATGTAGTCGATATGACAATTGTTTCTTTAGCTTAGAAGTAATTCAGTTGTTTCGATTCTACAAATTATCGCAGAAATGTTGTCCACTACCATATTGTTTGGTTCCACATGCTTCAACTCGATATCATATTATTGATTTGGACCCCAAGAAGGTATGGTCCTCCATCTAGTGAGAGGGCCAACTTAACCATCATCTGCTGCAGGAACAGGTCCAATAATTGTAGCAAGAAGTACACTTGCTCTTAGCCAGACCCGACAATGAGCATGCCCCACATTACAACCGGTATATCGACTGAATTCGGTATGGATTCAATTTTGAAACTATGAAACCAAAGCTAAAAATGACTGTCTGGCACTGACCTGCTAATGCCATGCCCATTGCTGCAGTAGTTTTCGTCATCAAGGAAATTCAGTATCAATGCTTGCCTACTTGTTTCAGTGCATGAGTTATCACTCAAGTAGGATGAGACAGCCTTCGAGAGAACCATAGTCCGAACCCAACCCAACCTCTCGGCCGCCCTTTCAGGTTCAAATATGCAAGCAGCTGCCAAGAAGTAGTCCTCCAACAGGGCTCTTCTGCTCACACCGTGCCACTGAAGGCCCGCCTCCTCGTACCACCTTATTTAAATCACACAATTTAACTTGTATAAAATGATCCATTTTCTTCAAACCATTGGAAAAATCTCAGCTAAGAAGATTAGAATCGATACAGCAATCAATTTGACATACTTTTGGAGATGGAGCCACTCCAACTGATGGAGAGCTTGGCAATGGTTGAAGTCCAACTTAGCCAACTCTAAATACACATCATTGTTTACCAGAGGCATCCTGCAGTAGCATTTGTTGTCAGCTAATCGTTCAATTATTCAAACTATCGACAATTCTGAGCAAAAGATTGAATTGAAATTCGAAAACTAATTCATAGAGTAGATGGCATGAGTAAGGAACTGTGATCAGTTTACATACTTGTACAGAGTCTTGCCAATCCAAATATCACTTCCTCCTCCATACTGCTCCAAGTAGAACCTTGCCTCGACGCGCGGCAGGCTGGCATACCAGGGGAAATCCAGAGCATACTCCACCTTCTCAATAGATCAGACGAAGATATAAATGCCAATTCAAGGCGAGTAAATTATTGGAATTGTATCTGTTTTGGTTAACCAGTTACCTCCCCAGGCAAATCCTTGGTGATGATCCATTTGTCGAGCAGTTGGTGCGCAGCTTGTTTCTCTCGCAGAAAGGCATAAGAGAAGCTCTTGGCTCGCTCCAGTATCTCTTCCCCGGGGAAGGCCACCTGCGCCGCCCGGTTCAGGTTAAACATCCCCGTCACCGCCTGGTTCGACTGCCCTGCGAAGCACACGAACTCGCCATCCTTCTCGAATTGCCGCAGCACGCCTGCATGGACGGATCGATCAACCAACCAAACAAACAAACAAACACAAGACTCCATTTTGAGTCCAGCTACTCTGCTTCATCTGTTCACTCACCGGGGGAGACCGGATAACCGTGCAGCCGCAGCAGCCGGAACCCCATCGACGTGTCGTCGATGTCGAAGACCCTCGATTCCTTGGCCCAACAAATGCCATCCTCCGTCCAGTACCTGCGACGACGACAGATGACTCAACTCTCTTCGGCATTTCAACAAACACGTGGCGAGCAGAACAAGAATGAGCTACCTATGCACGTAATCGAGGCAGTCTTTGATCTCCGGCGAGAAGTAGCCGGCGATTCCCAGGCGCTGCAGGCGATCCACCGCCCACAGGCGCTCGAAGAGATCCACAGGGTACACGTTCGGCACTGTAGCGAACGCAAACGAATCCAAAGTTTTTCTTTTTCTTGGAACAATCAATCAATCAATCATCCACGATTAATTAAATGAATTTAACGGATCATTTACCTCCTCCCCCGAATCTACGGACGAGTCGATGGAGATATTTGAGGCAATTGCCGTCGCCCGTCTGCATCAGCGCGTACGCAGTGGAGGACGGCGAGAAGAGGAAGGAGCCATCTTGACACTGTAGACGGAGAAGCTTCTCCCAGTCCAGGCCAACCATTCCTTCCAGGCTATGTAGCAGCGTGGTTGGCACCTCGTGCAGCACTTGTTTCGGAATCCTTTTGCCAATTACACACACACACATCGCACTCAAACATCGACTCTGCAACATTACCAACACAAACATGAAGCATTACGCTGTAATTGTTGCTCCTACCTCTCCATTTTAAGGTCTCTCATGGCGGTTATGCCCTGCAAACAAGGATGCGAGTAGGGAATCTCCAGTCCCAGCTCCTTGGCCAGGTCCAGCAGTGAAGGGAAAGCCACCTCGAATCCAATCGGCATGTGCTCCGCCGCCTCCTCTCCCAGCCGCCACATGTTCTCCCGCACGTACTCCACCCCTGCGCGCACCCTCCCCTTTAGCTTAATTTATAGTGCTGCTCGGACCGAGGGAAATCGCTAAAGTAAGTCGTACCTTTGCGGCACTTGTCGGGGTGGAGATTCCAGGAGGCGAGCGCGACGGCGCAGGCCAGCGTGCTGATCAGCCGGTCGTGGGCGGAGAAGACGGCGGCGTTGCCCCACGAGCCGTCGCCGAGCTGGTTGTCCGCGATCCACCGGAGGCTCGCCGGGAACAATGACCGCCGGCCTTCTCCCTCCGGGTCCCGCACCAGCGCCACCCACGCCGTGTCGTAAGCAGAGATGCTGATCTCGCCGTCGCCCATCGACCGCAGCATCGCCTTCACCTCTTGCACCATCCCCCATATCGTCCCCTGCAACAGCATAAATAAAACAGCAGCATGCAGAGATCGTCCATCAACGAATCAACTAGCTACCTACCTACCTCCTCCTCCGCCAAGAATTCATCCTCTTGCTCCGGCAATTGAAGAAGCGGCAATGCGTTCCGTATCAACCCACTCCCGTAATCTGCAGCCGAATTCAATTAACCAACAAATCAACTGAATTGAATCGCAGAGCGTGGGCCGACAAATGCATGATCTATCCAGACACGGAAACTCGTAAGAAAGTTGCAGCCGCCTCATATTTTCTCTCAGATCTCAAAACGCGCTACGTAGCAGACGGCAGGTGCGGTGGGGCTCCTCACGGCGATATTAATTACGGCAAAAAAATGGCGACTCGATTCGATTCGATTCAAAGCTCTTCCCCCATCCTTTGCAGGGAACACACTTTATATATCTGTAGTCGAACAGTACCTACTTTGTTTCTTTGGGTTTAATTGCGATGATTAATTGTACGATACCTGCAGGAGCGGCGGTGCTGGGGCGGGACAATGCGTGGCTTCTCCCCCTCTTCTGGGCCTTCGGCGCCGCGGCGATCCATCGCAGTTTGCACGCACCTGCACCGCAAAAGCTCGTCCTTTGGCGTAACTGATCCTCGCGCATCGGTGCATGGACCATGCAAGAAGAGCAAATTTTGATGGTTGAATCAATTAACCAATTGATTGATTACCTGCGGCGGGGAGGAGGAGGAGGCGGAGCCGCGGCGGGAGCAGTGAGTAAGGTGCTGCCGAGGCAGCAGCGGTGGTGGCCGCCGTCCAAGTCATCGCCGGCCGGCCGGGGAAGATGATTAAGGGGAATTAAGAGGTTGAGGTGAAGGAAGAAGGAAAGGGGGGAAGCAGAGACGGTACGTAAGCCGGGAAATCCCCCTTAACGGAACGCATACGAGCATGCTCTGCTGCTGCTTCACGTATATATCCAGAAAATCTAGTGAGTATGCGGGGCACCTGCATAGACAGGTAAAATAGGGAATTTATTAAATCAAATTTATTCGATTTTAACTCTTTAAATTTTAAAAATTAAAGTTTGAATATTTATTTTATGGATTTTTTGGTTTTGTTTTTAAAATTGTTAATTTGAGCGTTTAGAGATTTATTATAACTGTTATTTTAAGGATGATAAAGTTGTAATATGTGGATTTGATTTGATTTGATTTATGCCGGTACCTGATCGAGCTAGGCCGGCATGGGACCGGACTTAGCATGGCATGTGGGCCGACTTCATTTTTAATTTATAAATGAATGATAATATTATAAAAATCTTAAACATAATAAATAAAAAATCAATTTTAATGCCAGAATTTTAGTCAATCAAATTTTTCGAGTTTCTTATTTTCATTTTAAAATATTTTAAATTTAAATTGTCGGATTTATCAGCTTGAATCTGGATCTCGGCAAAGGGTGAGATAGGAAAGAAGATATTGAGGGGGCCACGATTTGATAATAAAACAATCAATAAGATGTCACTTGCTAAATACCTAATAATACAAAAGCAACGCTACATATAAATTGTCCAAAAAATTTACCCAAGAATAATATACAATCTAAAGCTGTATTTTTATACAAATTTAAGTATGTGTTAGTTTGGGAGGGAAGGGAGAGAAAAGAAAGTAGTTTAAATTTACTGAAGAAGGTGGTGGAACATGCTTTTGGGCCAAGAAAAGGATCAAGAGTAGATAAGTTTAAGCAAATTTACTAAACGAAAACAGATGCAAGGATCATAAAGATGAACGCAATTGACAAAAATAAAATAAAGGTTTCACTATTAATACAATCGATTTAGCACATACGTTAACAATTGAGATGCTTGAAGTATTATAAGTTAATGTGTATGTTGTCCTTAATATACTAATGATTGATTAACCCATCTAAATCTAATTTACAAAAGTATTAAGGTGGAGTGCAAATAGATATGATTTACCCAATTTGTAGATTGGCATTGCCTATTTGAAAACAATATAATTTAGATTCAAAGTACTATCACATACATATATATTTTTTTTATAAAAGATCAGCATACATTAGACATCTTAAAAGGAACAACTCTAGCCTTAATAACTAATATCCTCCCTGTTAAAGTTAAAGTTTTTCACCTTATGACACAAAGTTTTACTTCAAAGGTATCATCCAAAATTATACCTAATATATTCCTTGTTAAAAACTGAATATCTAGATTTTAAAAAAAAATATAAGAGAACAAATTTGTTATATATGGAGCTCATTAACCAATTCTTTCTTGTATTTCACAAAAGGATTAAATTAGGACTGAACAATCAGTTCAATATCGAACCGATCAAATCCACTGAACTGATTTAATCAAGATTAAAAATAATAATAATAATAACCAAATCGATCGAACTTTCAAATAAAAATCAAACAAACTGAACCAATAAATTATCAATTAAATTAGTTTTCACTAAATTATAATCAAAATTTTCAAGTATGATATATTTTATCCGATTTTAACTTATAAGTTATGACTTTTAGAATGTATGTTTGCTTAGTGACAACTTTCAGAACGTGATATCATTATATATAGTACAAAATCATAAATTAAATATTATAGCTCATCCAAAATCCTATAGTTACAACAAAACAAAAGGATAAAATAAATTGATTTATTCGATTTAACATTGATATTTTTTTAAAGAATAAAAATTTAAAATAATCCGAACTTTTAAATCCAACTGATTTGATCAATTAATTTGATTTAACCAAACTTCTAGTTATCCTAGATCAAATTCATAAACTCGAATATTACAATATTTCAATCTAAATAAGAGGATATTTCTAGAAGTAATAGTAAGCTAAGGAGAATGAAAATTAATTTACAATGATATATCTAACTAAAATGACTATTTTTTAATCTTTAATGATATTTTTTATTAAAAATAAAATAGATATCATATTTATTTTCAATAGTTTTATGAAACTGATTCGTCCCAATTTTGCTATTCAACGAGCACCATATTATTGTCGTTAGTTCTTCCCCAAAGGACATGAATAGCTCTAAGTGAAAGAGCATGCTCCGTCCTCTCTCAAACAATGTCTAACTCACCGATTTGACCATTGGAAGTTTTTCATGTATTCACTTCTCCTTGTCCTCAAATTGATTGAATCCTCTTGAACAAAACCCTAATTCATTGTCTGTAAGACGTGGTCAAACTTGTTGGCATGTCTATTTCTCAATCAATATCTTCTACATTTTGAATTTTTCAAGGTTTCAATATTTTGGTCAGAAAGTGTTTATGCCTTCTTAGCATATTAGCAAGTACCTTTCTCCAATTTTCTTTTTAAAAAACTTGAGGGCCACCAAACAATGAATGGAAGTTGATCCGGTTTGCTCTACTCGATCAATATTTTTTCAACTCACAGTTTAATGTCTGACCACCCTAATAACATGTCACGAACAAGGATGAGATTTTTATTGTAGTTTTAAATATGTTAATATATCAAATTAAAAAAATAAAATGTATCAATGTACAACTAAATTACAACAATATATTAACATAAATTGAATTATCTAATTAAAAAAAAAGAAAAAAAATATTTTTCACAAATACTTTCCAGGTTTAAAGTAGTTTAGTTTATTATGAAAAAAAAAATTTGGAGTGTATTGGTAACACTTCCATCTTTTAAGTATATAATTGGTTATGTTTTTAATTAGTGATGTTACAAGAAACATGGTCATTTCTTGCACATAAATACAAAATAATTAATGGATTAAGTGTATATTTTTTAACAATACTATTAAAACAATTTGGACCCTAATAATAATAATAATATAATATAATATAATAATAATTTACAAATAAACTTTATCTCTCTTAATTGTTTGACCTAGCTATTATAATTGTGTTCTTTTGAAGAATGTGATCGAGTAAGATTATAACCAAAATACTATGGAGGAAATACAGATTAGTTAATAATCTATGGGAGGTAAGATCTGAATGTGATAGTAGTGAGGCTACATGTGCAATCCCAATCCATAGTTGATATATCCTTGCATAAATGCAAGCTAAGTTCTATGTGCATTTACAGGTACAGATATATAGCTCTTAACTGAATGACTTGATTGCTACTAAGGTGGTCTTTGAAAGATGGTTCCAATATCATAATGATTCCTTGGAGAAGATAAAGAGTAAGGGATATATCTTACTTTGCCGGGTGGATGTTCCTTGTGCTGCTATAGTTGAGTTGTTTTGTCACCAGCTACTCCCAATGATGTCGAGTCGGTTTTCTTCCCCTGAATTATCACAAATGAAAAGGAAACTTAGCTGATGAACACTGCACTCAGTTATTAAAGTATAGCACACTCACACCAGAAATGAAATGTCACCATGGAGAGGCTTCAGGGAATTAAACTGGTTGCAGCTAAGCTTACTGCTACTTTGTGTATGAAGAATGAATGATGTAGTTTCCAACACATTTTTGGACGGCTGGAAACTAACATAACATCACCCTAGTACTAGAAAGAACTATGATCAAATTTTCCAAACTAAAGAACATAGGAGACAATTATTTTTATTATCTGACCCTACCTAGTGGGATAAGGCTTGGTTGTTGTAACGTCAATCTTTTCTATCTAGCTTTTCACAAGAATCACATAATATGGGTTGTATTTAATGGCTATTACAGAGCATGAAGAGTGTACAATCGCCTAACCATTAGAAGCAGTTCAAAATTCCTAGCTATCATAATTAGTTTGAAAGACTAAATTGAGCACTCAAAGGAAGTGTCACTTACAGAGCCAAGCCAATCTTCTTCTTCTCCAGAATTGATATGTGTAGAGGGAAAAGAAAGGATGGCAATACAATGGATGAAGCCAAACTACTTGTTCAATTAGTATACCACCAATTGAAAAATATATATTATTTCATTTGAACTTATCAACATCAAGCTGAAGGAATGAAGACACCACAAAATTTAAGGAACGCCGTTCGAATTTATCTATTACTTATATATATATGTATATTTGTCATGAAATGTCAGAAGATGCTAAATTGAACAACACATCTTCCCTCTTATGCATAATGGAAACTCGCACCTATTTAAACACAATGAAACTGCCCACTAAAGAACAACTGCCCCAGTTCCTCAATCATACTCATTCAAGCAAAAGATACTGCATATGTTACTACTCCAAGTCGCATTCTTTAGTATATGCTGATGCTTAAACATTAATGCTATGCCAATCTACCTGGTTCGCTAGGCCTGCCCAGCATGTCTGACCCACTTGATCTGTAAGGCCAGCCTAGTCCACTTGACTAGCCAATCTAGTCTGTTTGGCCCAACCGATCAGACTAGACCCAAGTTACACAAAATATCATATCGTGTTGAGTGATACGGTTGAAATGTATTATTTTGATAAATTACCAAAACTCAATATTATTTAATACACAATGCCTCCTATGTTATAATATTGACCGTGTCGGTGAATATCTTATTATATCAACGTTCAACACTCTTTGGAATGTTTGAATTGAGGTAATATTGTGTAACTTGCGTCTATATAAAATCTTATCAAAATTATATCATTGTACATAGAACACTCTTCAAACATAAGTATTTAGTTGTCTTCTCATTTTTTTTCTTTATCTCTTTCCTCTTTCACCTTCAATTGGCCATTGACACACACATTGAAATATCAGCATGATACAAAAATCATTTTATTTCTAGTTAAATGTTGAAACTCCAGTATGACTCGAGATTTTAATCCTTGACATTATCTTCATTAGTAAAAAAATTCAAGGCTACCAAAACAATGTTCTCTTTTCTCCTTGCTAACAATCAAAAGGTAGTAAAATAAACCTTATTCTAGTGCTCAATAGTTATGTCAAAGAAAGAAATGAATCATTAGGCCATCAATCTTACAATGTAAAATAGACATGAAACAACTATGCTAATATAGTAAAAGGACCTCCAATAGATGTTTTGTGGCATCCATGTTCAGTCCCCATGGAGAATTATAGATTAATGAAGGAGTTTTATAAGCCTAGATGAGTTAGCTAATATTGTTTGTATAATCGACCTCTAGTATTTTAATATTTATTTGTCAATATGTTTAATGAAGTTTGATCAAATATATTTAATGGAGTTTGGTAAGGTTGGCCCAGCCAGAGAGAAGTCTAGTCGGGTCAAAGGTTGACCAGATGACTAGTAAGAGAGAAGTCTAGTTAGATCAAAGGTTGATTGAATGACTAGCAGAGGAAAGTCCTAGTGAGTGGAGCTAGGTTTTATTGAGTGAAAACATATGGTGGAAGTCTTGGTTAGTGAAGTTAGATAGTGAAAGTCTTAGTGATGAAGCTAGGTCCTAGTGAGTGAAACTATGTGGTGGTAGTCTTGGTGAGTAAAACTAGGTGGTGAAAGTCCTGGTGAGTGAAGTTAGACAGTGAAAAATCCGGGTGAGTAAAGCTAAATAGTGAAAAATCCTAGGGGAAAGTAATCCTAAATAATGAGAAGTTTTGGAAGAGTGAACTTCAAATATGTGTAACTAAATGATTTTTGGTTGACTGCGCGTGGTCGACCGAACCAGTGAATCTTGAAAGCTACTGGCACTGCTTTACTTTAATAGTTTATATCTATTGTGCTAACTTAGTGTTGTAAAAAAATCTTAGTTGATCAGGTTGATTATACACAAAGCATGACTAGAGAAAGTCCAAATAGGTATGAAGGACTGGAGATTTGGCATGTAAGATCAAGTAAATAACTGAAGGAGAGAGATCCAGTGAGGACGTGTTCTAATGAGACTGTAGGTGCTGATACAACTTAGATCCATTTTAGAAATCTAAGTTGAGACTAAGACTAGATCCTGATTGTATTAGATAGGATCTAATTCATCATTTAATTATATGTGCTAATTCTATTTTACAAGTATTTTTGTTATTTTTTGGACTAACACGTTTTGTAAGAACTTGGAGCAAAAAATGAAACATGGATGAATAATGCTCGCTATGCTTCGTCTTATTAGAGGTGCCCTGAGTAAGACACTAGAGGGGCTCCTGGATGGATGGAGATGCCTCCGCATAGATAAATTTTGCTGATGAAGTTTTAGCCATTAGAGATGCCCTGACTTGATTGGAGGTGTCTCGAATGGGACTAGAGATGCCCTTAGACGATTGTAGGCGCCTCGAATGGGACTGGAGGCGCCCTTAGACGATTGGAGGCGCTCTTAAGTGGATAAACAACGGAGTTTTCTAATCAAATAAACCCCATTGGAGGTGCCCGTAATGCAATATAAAAGAACCATTCGACCAGCTCTTTTAACATTACTTCTGAACAAGCTTTTTAGCTTTTTCTACTGCGCCATTTTTTTGCTATTGCTCTGCTATGTCTCTGCTATTCCTAACTGCTACAATCAGAGTGACACTGACCTCGAGTTACGATCTTTATATACTGCAAGTGTCAATAAAATTTAAGTTTATTTCTAATTATTATTATTATACCTGCATAGGAAAGTATATGTTGTTACATTTTCCTCATTTGTGTATTTGGTTTCTCTGTTTGACATTTTTTTAGAGGAAATTTCAGTAGATTGCCCAATTGATACGGTTCAAGCAATCGTGTGTCTTGTAATAAGAGTTATTAAAGGCTCAAACTAAGTAAAACCAACTCGTGTAGTCTTTGGGCTTTTCTTGTAATTGTTTTTCATTGTTTTTGTCGCATACTCAAGTTTCTTCTTTTAAAAATCAAAAAGAGAAGTTTTTAAAACAAGATTCACCCCATCCACCCCTCCTCACTCGTTCGTTTCAATCCTACATATGTTAGCTCGAACATCTTTGGCCAAAGATTGGACCTAACAAAATTACGCATCAGTTCTCATTTAAATAGGCTGTGACAATTGGTGTCAAATTAGACCTAGTTATTGATTACCTATGTGATTAAGACACCATTGGGTACACATGCAACTAATTACGAATGACTTTGGACGAGGTGCTAAATTTCACGAGGTGGTTTTGTGATAACCAGGTTTAGCTCATGTTAACCTTAGATAATTGAGCTAATATTACCCTTGAACTCAAGCATTCTGCTAGTTGAGAATGACCAAGTTAATAGGCATTCTCCCATTTAACTAGGTCATGACACGGTGAGGTATTGGGAATGATTGTCTATGAGAGAGCTAAGCCCATTATTAAAGCATCCATATCAGTTCTCTATATCTTTACAATTTGAGATAAATGATCCACATTATTTAATATTGACAATCACTTTTCACTATATGCTATCAACTACTCTAATAAATGTAGATTTCTGAACGAGTTTCAATTTGAAATATGATGTATCTTATGATTTAACTCAAGTTAAAAGTTATAATTTCTCAAAATTTACTTAACATTTACATTATAATAGTTAATTTATGAAACCGTAGTTGCTTCCATGATGTAATAGTTATAAAACTGTAGCTACTGTAACTATATGATAACTTAGTTGTAGCGGTTACGAAATCGTAACTATTGTAACTCTATGATAGCTAAGAGTTCATAAATGCTATAAACTCATCCTACTTTAAGATTTAAGATAAAAAATATAAGTAAAAGATAATATTGGAAATAATATAAGGGAAGATAGTTAGATAATTATACTTAAGATATTCGTTTGATAACAAAATTAAAATATAGCTTTTGTTGATGATTCAATAAACTAAGGGGCGTTTGAATTGGGCCATGATTCCATCTATCAGAAGCTCATGTGCAGCGCAGGTGACTAAATTTCCCTATTTTAAGCAATGGATGCATCGCACGTGACTGAAAATGGGCAAGAGCGTAAGGGCGGAATAGGGCCGATTTAATTGATACTTTAGTCCGGTCCAATAAAAAAATTAATGGAAAAAAACCCGGCCCATAAAGAAGAGGCGGTATTCAAGACTTCTAGAAGCCTCGCGGACGATATTGAGCACTATAAACGACGGAGGTGGGGAGAAGCCTCCCCCTTTCGCAGTTCTGCTGCTCTCCGCTCTGAAACCCTACCAATTCGCGCGCTCCCATGGCAACTCCGCCAACGCCCGCCACCGTCGCCGGCGTCGTACACCAGATCCAGAAAGCCCTACTCGACGGCGCCGCCTGCTCCGAAGGCCACCTCTTCGAGGCCGCCGCACTCATTTCCCGCTCTGACTACGAGGATGTAGTTGTCGAGCTGTCGATCGAGGGGATCTGCGGCTACCCCCTCTGCCGAAAGCCTCTCCCTTCCGACCGACAAACGAAGGGCCGGTACCGTATTTCCATGAGAGAGCACAAGGTCTTCGACCTCCAGGAGACCTACAAATACTGCTCCGAGGCTTGCGTCGTCTCAAGCCGGGCCTTCGCCTCCACCCTCAGCAAAGAGAGAAGCTATGACGTGAGTTCTTCTAAGATCGAACAGATCCTGAACATGTTCCTACTGCAAGCGGATTTGGGGAAGGATAAAGATTTGGAAATGATTAATTTGACGATTCGGGAGAAGGGCGATGCTGGAAAAGGAGAGGTATCTTTGGACGAGTGGTTGGGTCCCTCAAATGCTATTGAGGGCTTTGTTCCTCGGTATGACCAGAATCACGGTGAGACTATATTCATGCAATAAGCTTGTGTTTAAATACATGGTAGCAATAGTATGTTGTTGTGGAAAATAAATCGTATCGATGATGGCTTAAACTGTTTGTTTTCCTGTGAGCTTTTGTTTTTGCTAGTTCATGAACACAGGATAATTTTGATTTGTATACCCAGGCGGGCTTAGGAGTGATCGGAAGCCAAGTAAAATCCTTTCTACTTGCTCAACGAATGACCCGCCTCATGAAGTAGATTTTAGAAGTGATATAATTCTCAAAAATGAGGATAATGGACTTGCTTTTTCAGCCCATGGGACGATCGATGCTTCAGAGGCAATAGCCAAGAAATTGGAAGAGCTGGTTCTTGCTGAAAGAAAGATAAAGACGATAAAAAAGACAGCAAAATCCATTGCTAGAAATACGATGAACAAAGACAGTGCAGGAAACGAGAATTCTAGAATGATCAATACAATTGCTGGTGAGCCATCATCTGTGGCTCAAAACTTCACAGAGACGAGTACTTTATTTGGAGACCAGGATTCTAAGATAATATCTGCTGTGAAGGGACTCTGTTGTGAATTGAACAATGATATTCATGTGGAAAAAATGGCAGGATCAAATGGCAGTAAGCATGAGCACAAAAAGGAGGCTTCTACTCTGAAATCCTCCCTTCGGACTTCACGTCCCAAAAATACTACTCGATCTGTCAAATGGGCTGATGAGATAAATAGTTCAGCTCAGAAAGAAATAAGACACAGTCTTCATAGTAGCAAAGCACCTCAAAAGCAACAGGTTGAAGATGATAGCTTCGTTAGGTTAATGTCAGCTGAGGCGTGTGCAGCTGCCCTTAATGAGGCTTCAGAGGCTGTTGCTGCAGGTGTATCAGAAGCTGGAGATGCAGGTTTGATCTACTCCTGGAGTTAAATTGTCATTTGTTTGGGTTATCTGACCATCTTTGGAATATTGAAGATGAACATTACACTGACCAGTTGCATTTTTTTTATCCTATTTATTACAAAAGCTTCGGAGGCTGGAATTGTAGTGTTATGCCAGTCTCAGTTTGCAAGTGGGGAGGTTGAAGAAGATGAGGATACATTTAATTTTGATAGGGGACATGTGAAGTGGACAAAGAAGACTTTCTGCTTAGATACAGACATGTTGGAGGTTGAGGATTCTTGGCATGAGATCCCACCAGAAGGTTTCAGTTTGGAAGTAAGACCTTGTTTTGTCCTAAACTCTGGCATCCTTCCCTTTTCTAGTAATGCAATTGTGGAATGCATTTTGAAAAAACAACTTTTTTTCAGTTATCATCATTTGCTACAATGTGGATGGCACTTTTTGGATGGATAACTTGTTCTTCCCTGGCTTATATATATGGATGTGATGAAAGTTCTCGTGAGGATTTCTTAGAAGTTAATGGGCAGGAATATCCTTACAAGATTGTCAAAAGAGATGGTCTGTCAGCTGAGATCAGAAGAACTATTGATGGCTGTGTTTGTCGTGCTTTGCCTGCACTTGTAAGGGAACTAGGGATCAGAATTCCAATTTCTACTTTAGAGTATACTTTGGTATGGTCTATGACTGTGGGCTTTCTATTTTCAATTTTTGTTTTTCACTTTGAATTTTTTTTTTAACTTAGTTATTCTAACTATTTGTTCTTGACATCTAACATGATAAATTAATTTTCCTGCTTTTTCTAAAAACTGATACTCAATATACATATTCTTAGGAAGTGGAGTGCCATAGATAGATTTCTCTAAGGTTATTAATTGTCATAAGATAATGCTTGGCTTTGCATCCTTAACCAGAAGCTTTTAGTTTTCCTTCTACAAGTGATGTGATGTTGCTCTCCTAGATATTTCATTTGTTACTGCATTATCTTTAATTTATAGATAAGTACTTAATAGAGTATAAAAATGACAGCTATCACCCTTCATAAGGATACATGAATGAAATGGCATATTGGAGTTTCTTTATCCTTTTAAGAGTTGGATCACTTAAAGAAATAATGGTAGCTAGTTATGAAGGCTTTAGAGCCATGACTTGCTATGCATGATAAAGCTACTCAAGGAGACGAATTATTAAAATGTCATATAGAGCTTAATCATAAGAGCAAGTCCATCCTAGGAGAATCTGCTGCAGATTAAGTTTCAGTTAATGCTAGGCTTTATATAATTTCTTTTGAGATCTCCTGAAGAAGAGCCAGCACGAAGCTGTAGAGTGCTTGAATCATAGTAAACTTAGTACATAAGCTTAGTATGTTATTTCAATACTAATCTATCAGATACAAGAATCTCTATTGTTGTGGACATGATCCTTTTCCTGGAGATAACTCGTCTAGGAATATCCTTCCATTCCATTTATTTTTAAAGTATGACGTGTTTGAGGAGGACCACGACACTGGGAACATGATCTGGTAGAGAACAACACTAATACCAAGAACCTAACGGTGAGTCTCTCATTTCTGCACGAGATTAAAGTTACTCCTAGAAACTAATTTAAATTTCTTATGCCCAGTTAATGGCATTCTTATTACCATGAACATGATCAAGTATTTTGATTGTAAAAAGTCTAAGTTTATATAACTAGTGACAATTCCTTTACCGTGTTGAAAAAACAACGTAGACACTAGGTTTTGGTAAAGCATTCACCCTACTCTTTTTTCTTTTTTTTTCCAGGGTCGTTATCTTGATACGATGTCCTACTTAGAAGCATTGCCTGCCTTCAAGCTTAGGCAATGGCAAGCAATTGTGCTTTTGTTCCTCGATGCCTTTTCCGTGCATAGACTTCCATCTCTGACCCAACACCTGGCAAATGTAGATGTGCTGCTTCACAAGGTCAAATGCCACTGTCATTCTTCTTTTTCATGTGCTAGTGCTTGCATATATTCAGTTCTTCTGGTTGCTATCATCCATTTAAACTGGCAGTAAGCATGAATCTGCTGCCGAAGTTTAAGACATCTGTTATTTCTAGTCTGAGTAACGGAGCTTTATGAATGAAACAGGTATTAAATGCTGCCCAGATTAGTCTCGAGCAGTACCAGTTAATGGCAGATCATATTATGCCATTAGGCCGGTCACACATTGCATCACAGTAAGTGGTAAATTGGAAGCATAAACTCAAGCATCATGTTGTAAATCAGCATTTTCTCCTTCCACATGAGTTTACGCAGAGATGTTTTTTCATTAAAATCTGGTGTGAACTTAATTTCCACCCTCCGAAATTGTATGTAAAACAGATGTATGAAAAACAATACTGTTGCTGGTTTGGATTCTCTTCTATTACTCTTTTAATTTGCGATTCAGACCGATAATATAATATTTTAAAATATAAAAATTATTAATATAGACAAATTCCTAAGTCCTTGGGTAATTATATCACTTTAATCTACTATTTGTCCAAAAAACTATTGTATAAACCTTTTTTCGTTCCTCATCAACTTTATTTCGATTCTTTTCTACTAACCAAATGTAAACCTCATCATTTATTTATCTCATCGCCCAGCACAACAAATTCTCACTTTCTGCCCTCAATTAAGTATTTGATGTTTCCTTCTTTTGATTTATTCTCGGGGGTCGCTTGTTAATGATTTGATGTTTTCTCGATAAATAATTAAATAAATAAATAATCGTGATTAAGTAATAGAAATCCTCTACTTTGCTTTCAAAATTTTCCAACAAATTGAATTAATTAATAAAGTGTTCTTCTCTCCATTTCAACGCTTCCCCTCAATTGCCAGCCTTTATATATATGCATCAACCTCTCCAGTCGCGTCCGCCCGACTTCATTCTAGGGTTTTCTTTTACTTCTCCAGTTCATCTCCGACGATCCTTGAATGGCGGGAGTCCGGTGGCCACCAGAGGACTCCGATCTGAACCCGCCGCGGCCGGCGGCTGCGACCGCCGCTGCCGCCGCAGCCGAGCAGATGATATCTGACGACGACCGCTCAGTGGCGGCCGACTCGTGGTCCATCAAGAGCGAGTACGGAAGCACTCTGGATGACGAACAGCGCCACGCTGATGCCGTAGACATGCTCTCCGGTTGCAATTTCCCCGCCGCCTCCGATTACAGGTTTCCATCTTCCCTTTTGTCTGCACCTTATTTCTTACTCCCCGTGTTTAAATGATTTCCAGCCTGCAACTTATTTCTTAGTGGACTGGATCTTATAACATTCTTTAAGTCTAGTTCCTTGTTTGTACTGCTAAATATTCCTATCACTTTGTGATTTGGTTTGAATTGTGCTGTGAAAGACAAAAACGAAAGAAAGTATATCCTGTATCCACTAGGAGGATTTGAAAGGGGACTGAACCATATGGTTCCATATGGAAAACGCAGTTAACATAGCAGTAAAAAAAAACTTATTTTGCTTCATCTAAACTAAGTTAAACTGAGCCAGATTGGTAAAATCATAAGCTACTTTATTTAGTAACTTGCAATTGTTAACTTCAACAATTATTTTGCAAGTGATAAATACCTTATATGTTAATAAAAATACTTTATAATATTTTAGTATCAATTGTGTGTGCCCCTGCCTAATAATCTATGTGTGTGCTGTGTGACTATATATCACTGGCATATGGCTTTTGAAACCTTGCTTAATGGGATGCATAGTAAACATAATGTACTGATTGCATTATCTTATTTTGGAAATATATTTTTTATTTATTGTACTATCTTAAAATAGATTTCTTTCAGAAATAGCTTCTTAGTTCACCACGTTCTATCACACGAAACACAAAAACCTTTCCTCATCCATTTGTCGTGTTCCAGGGCATGCAATGTGTTGCAATCTTCCGGCATGGATGAGCACATTTGCTGTTTGTTGTGTTTGCATGCACGATGCCAATGCATAGTTTTTTTTTTATTATACTTAAAAGCAACAAAGTAGATATATCTTTAGTTTTCTGAAGGCTGTAGCTGGTTTTCTATCTGGTGCCTCAATCTCTGGCATTGATCCAGTACCTAAAGTGAATTAAACATCGAAAAATGTATACGACAAGTTATGCTTGATTTGTTGCATCTGTCATTTTGGATTGACTGATGTTGTTTATTGCTGAATTTCCAGTTCATTTGTTGTTTGTGATTGATGTAACAGTTCTGATAAGGATGGGCCTGACTCAAATGAGGTTGAGGCATCATTACTGGGGTTACAAAGCTATTGGGATGCTTCTTACGCCGAGGATCTTGCCAATTTTCATGAACATGGCCAAGCTGGTGAAATTTGGTGAGCCTAGTTTATATGGAACTTTGTCATATTTCTAGTTTGAGAAGTTGATACTATACCACACTCGCACAATTTTATTCTTCTTTCTTTCCATTTTTAAGTTATTCTTACATGTTGCATGCCATACCTAAATATGACATTACTCGTTTGCTGTAAATTTTCCATGAGTATAACATTGACTGACCATTTGCATTAATGCCATGTTTTATCCACAATTTCATATATCATTTTTTATTTTGCTATCTAAAAAACTCTAATTTCTGAAAATTTTATCCACAATTTCAGATTCAAATTTAATTGAATCACCCTAACATCAACTAAAATAATATCATCTGCAAATTACATGTATCAAAGATGTTAAATATAAGTAGCATAGACTAGTGTGTAATGTTTTTATCATTCAAACTCACAGATCATGCAAATTTTCATGATCAGCATCTCTTGTTAACCCTTTATGTGTCAAATTGTTTCTTTGTTATGTTGCTTTTGAGGTAAAATTTTGTTGGATGGTTCTTTTCTTTGTTTTTTCCATTAAAAAAAAAATGATGAACCAGGTAACATCTCTTGTTTTTTCCATTCAATGTTGCTATTTGTGGTTGTACCATATGTAGTCAACTTCTTCAACTTATAGGTTTGGAATTGAAGTGATGGATACTGTTGCAACTTGGACCAAAACTTTGTGTGCAAACATTTCTCAGCCACATAAATCAGAAGGCAGTAGCAACTCTGGACCTGATCCTGATAGCATCTCTAAAGATCTGTCTAGCTGGGGTGTACTTGATATTGGAACTGGGAATGGCTTGCTGCTTCAAGAGTTAGCGAAACAAGGGTACTATATTTGCTTCTTGTTCACCTTGCATAACTTCAAATGTTGGTAAAGTGTTTTTGAAAGTTATTTCAACAGCATGTTTCACTTCGGTGGTTCATAACTATGTAGCATACTTTATTGTTAATCATCATTAATTATCACCACAAAAATTGTGGTTATGGCTGGCAGCTACACTAATGCATACAAAGCACTAGGGTATGCTACTAAGAGGACTAAGGAAACTACAAATCAATGTCTTTAACCATAAGGAATTTGATGGCACAATGCATCCAGCATTTGCCAGGAGTTTATTATATTTGTGTACTTAGTAGCGCATCTGCCCTAAGGCAAAACCCTACCAATTTCACAAATAAACATGATGTACATATAGATCTGGTTGTTGCCTTTGTTGGAAATTCTTTTTGGCTCTTTGCATCCATGAGGCGTTTTTCACTATATTTTCTCATAGAACTTAGTAATATGTGCCATCTACGTGATTATTGTTAATGATATTTAGAGCAGACTGTGGGTAGTTTTTTATGCCAATCTGCTGTGAGTTTGTGTGCCCCAATTTCAGGTTCTCTGATTTAACTGGAACAGATTATAGCGAAGGAGCAATTGTTCTTGCACAAAAGATTGCCACTCGAAATGGTTTTCCTAATATAAATTTTATGGTACGCATGCAACATTCCTTTGCTGTATGATATGTGCTAGTCAACATGATAGTGTGGTACTTTGTTCTTTAAGTTTACTTGATTAGTTTATGTTGAAGACATACTTTTTTTTTGGTTGCACTGGATCAGCATTTTCCAGTTAAACTTGAACTTTCTTTTGTGGGGTTGTCTTATTTAGTTTATAATCTATATATAAATCAAGGATCATATAACGTAGCTCATTATCCATAAGCTTTTACTCAATCTATGTTTATAAAATGGAACTTACGTTCAATGTGCGAACTGTTCAATTTTCATTTAATTTGGGTAATGTTTGTCTTCAAGATGAATTTCGTTTCTAGTATACTCAGGGGTGAAACTAGGTCAGTTCTCCAGTCAGCCTTCACAACAAACTGGACTTGGCCCAAAATTTGTCTAGTTACCTGAAAAGGCTTGTTCTGTGTGTTTTTTCCCCAGGTTTTTCTTTATCATATATATGATATATAGTAGATTGTATTATATTATATTCTCTCTCTAATTGTATGTATGATTTATGAATACTTAAACTTATCCAGTTAAATTTTCACCCTTTCTTATATATTGCTCCTGGACAGTTGTGTGCAAAATGACTATCTAAATATCTATAACAACTCTTTAAGCAATAAAGTTCTTGCTTTAAACTATGCCCCTCACTTTGTAGGTCTTTTAAAACTATAATATGGTTATTTATCCTCAAGATATCTAGGCATGATCTGCTTGTTCATGTCTTGTTATTTGAATTTTGAGTTCCGACAGTGGTTCTTGTTTGATTGATCAAAGAAGGGTATTTGTAGGTTGATGATGTTTTGGAGACAAAACTGAACAGAAAATTCCATCTTGTAATGGACAAAGGAACATTCGATGCCATTGGATTGCACCCTGATGGCCGAATGAAAAGGTATGTATAATTCTACCTTTGGAAATTTTGCTTTTATCTTGGTTTTAACCTTTCCATCACTCGTGTGGCTTCATTCAATAGGTAGTTGAATTTTTCCATTCAATACTATTCCAACAGCCAATTTACATTCCAAGTCAGGACCTATAATCTTATCTTGTTTTACTGGTTTGTACTCATTCATAAACAACTTGGCTACACATCTTTTTGTCTCATCAATTAAGTTCAGAATGATCTGGATTAGGGGAAGTGTTTGTTAGTGTGGTACCTAACCTTTCTCTTCCAAAACTGGGAGGGAAAGCATGGTAGAAATTCGTTCATGTTATTTTTGGGAAAAAATAATCTTAATCTGGATTCGTGCGGAATAAATAGTCTAATTTGTATTAGTGTACCAGTTAGATTTGTGTCGAATCCATTTTCTTAAAATTATTGTTATTTAGATATAAAAGGATTTAAATAGATTAATATTTGGCTCATTCAGTTAGGCTAATGCCTTTTTATCTTATTGCTAGGCTAATGTATTGGGAATCAGTATCAAACTTGGTTGCATCTGGTGGTATCCTGGTAACTGCTTCCTTCTCTCAATTGTTTACCTTTTATCTTATTCTGATGCGGCATGGAAACTAACTAGTTTTGATATATTCCTATTAGTTACTAAACTATTCTTACCCCTTTCACCATTTACTGAACACGTAGTGATTTATTCAGGTGATTACCTCCTGTAATAGCACAAAAGACGAGCTGTTGCAAGAAGTGGAAAACTTCAATCACAAAATGCTTGATATACAGGATCTGGACCAGGACCAGGAAGGAAGTGATGAGAATGTGGTTTTCCAGTACCTTGATCATGTTCGAACCTATCCAACTATCTTGTTTGGTGGCATCGAAGGATCTCGTGTTTGCACCGTTGCGTTTCAGCGCCTCTGAATCACCATGTGTTTGGTTTCTTAAACCCATACAACTAAAGAAAGGGTGATATTGATTGCACTAGAGCAAGTGGTTTTCTTCTAATTGGTCGTGTAAACTTATTCCTATTTAATGAGTTACCATAGTTTATCTTCTATGAGAGTATCGTTTTCAATTCTAGTTTATTTCTACTTGTATTATAATAATTTGATTAGGTGAACCTTCAAACTATACTAGCTGTTAAGCTGCCCAATGTGCAGGTGATTTAAAGTGGCAATTATATTTTAGATGTTTGAAAATATTTAATTTAATATTATTTTTTTATTTAAAATAAATATTTTCTCAAGTAAATTTGTTGATAATTTTGAAAAAAAAAAGACTACTATTTATGCTTTATAGGAACGAATTGAATGGTAGCAAAAATCGAATCAATTGGTTTAAACAACTAAAACATATTATTTAGCTCATGGTATTGAATTATGTACTGTTACTATTGTTTATTGACTTCTCCATAGTTATTTTCCTTTTCGATCTTCTACATTTAATAATCTCAAATCGTATTTGTGAAACTAAAGTAATTAAATTAAATTCATTTTTTAATTCTCATAATTAATATAAAAATTACAATAGCTTATTATAAATTACCAAATTCATTTTACATTTTTAAATTTTTTTTTTAGTAGGCACTATATATCTAACTCTTTAAACTAATTAATACTAGAATCGAATGATTTAGTCCCATAAAAATTTTTCAATGACCATGTGGATAAATTTATTGTGCTTGTTGTTTTCTCAGACCTGCTATCCATTGAAGTAAAAATCACTTACAGTTTGTAGTATATGGTCTCGATTCAAGATTCATGGGATCCGTACTTGGATATCCAACCACTTCATATTACCTTGGGTCTACATTTTATTTTATTTATTTTTAATTAATATTAGATATTCTGCTTATGCCAACTAATCTAGAATGATCAGTTATATGAAAATTTTCTACAGACAACTAAACTAAATTAGAAAGTACTTACAGCGGATGATTCATCAACAAGTATTCTTTAGTCAATCATCTATTCAGAAAAAATTATCTATTAATTTATTAAAGTACTTTTTGAGGACATATTACCATCTAGTATTTAGGGTTTGTATTTCTTTTAATACCAATTATCATTTTTTTTAAAAAAATATAAACCCTATGATCCTAGACCTTAAACCCTAAATCTTAAATCCTCAACCTTAAATCCTAAAACAAAATTGATAATTAATAATAAAAAATATAAACCTTAAATTCTACATCTAAATCCTAGATCCTAGTTTATAATTGATGATTAAAAAGTGGGAGGGAGCCGCTCGTACAGATCGAAATGTCAAAAATGAATCCGACTCAACGACTCGATCCGAATCAACTAAAAAACAAATCAAGTTCTGTTTGAAAATTTTTTAGTTCAGGTCGAATTTTAATTGGAGGGTTTCAGATTGAAAATGGTTGGATTGATTTAACAAGTTTTTTTTTTGACTACATCAAATTTAATTTTGAAAATTAAGATACCATAAATATATATTAATATGAATGTTAGTATGATAATGATATAGTATTAAAATAAAAATAAAGAATTATAAGAAAAATAATTAAAAAATTATTTTGAATCGAATTTTTCAAATTATTCAAGTTGATCGGATTTGAGTTTAGGAATTTCGAGTTGAAATCGGGTTCAGGTCGGATTCATATTGAGATTTAAAAAAAATTTAGACCCAACCTAAATCTAAATCCTACCTATTTTATCTATCCAAATTGACACCCCTATATAAGGACAAGATTTAACAAATCCATATATCTCTCCACTATCCAAAAATTAAAAAAAAAACTCTCAACTATTCTTTTATGGGTCGTATTTTTTTATTATATTTTACCGTATATATAATAAGAATTTATAACATTAATAATTTAAAAAATTACATTATATCGACCTAAAATATTTTATTTTAATTAAAAAATAAAAATAAAAATAAAAAAAAAGGAAGGAGCGGCTCCCTCCAGAGAGGGAGCCGCTTCCCGCTGAAAATGAGGTTCCTCGTTTAAGCCACGTCAACGATCGGAGCTCTGTGGATGCTCTTATCAAAGGATTCTACCCCACGTGCCTCACACGTGCGAACATCTCCTTAAGTTAGAAGCCATCGGAGCAGCCACCTTACTGCTTCGGGCAAGGGTTTAGGTCACCGCCTCGCTCGTCTCGCTTTGTGGCTGCGATCTCTGTAGCTCGCCAAAAAGAATGAGGTCTGTGTAATTTCCACTTTGCAAGTCCACATCTTTCTTCGCTCTTGTGCTTCTCGTCTCTGTTCTACTTGGTTTTATGCTGCGGAAACGAAGAGCACGGAATGATGCCCGTTGGA
This sequence comes from Zingiber officinale, assembly GCF_018446385.1. Taxonomy (NCBI): domain Eukaryota; kingdom Viridiplantae; phylum Streptophyta; class Magnoliopsida; order Zingiberales; family Zingiberaceae; genus Zingiber; species Zingiber officinale. The sequence goes on from NC_055993.1 coordinate 138,526,828, forward strand.
ACTCTTGTCGCCTACCTCCACCAGAGCTTCAATTATTGTTGTTCGTACATTTAAATAGTCCAAAATTTTCTTGGAGCATCACTTACCAACATCTAGTTGCATTATTTAAGCTAGTTGTTTTTGCTATAAGAGTATAGTGGACTTGCAATTTTTCAGGGGAAAATTTCCATCTTTTAGGCTACATGGATCATAAAATTGGAGATTACTTGAATACTGGAAACAATTTTGATACCCGTACTTGGAAAATATTGAACATTTTATCATATGCCCTATTGTCGTAGTCTCAACATAATTGTTTTTCCTTGACTTTTAAATTTTCATGATTAATGAGGTTGGCTGACTGTAGGCTAAAAAAAGACAGCGAAGATAAAATTATATTTTCTCTAAATTGATAACTTGAGCTTTTAGAATTTATTAGAGATCCTGTATTTATGCATCTAGCATGAATGAAGATTAATTAAGTGGAATTAACAGAAGTGATGTTGCATTAGATTCTATCTAGGATAAAAAATAAATAAGGAAGGCAAAAAATTGTCAAGGTAAGTGAGCTAGATAAGAAAGTGCATATCATGTTCCTGTAAAGTAACTGAAAGACAGCACTTTTTTTTTTGTTTTGTTTCTGAAAGTTTTTTCTCAACTCATTATTTTGTCCGTGTTTTAATTTGTGCAATAGACAAGCATGTAGTTCATCAAATATCACTTGACATTTTGATGATATGCTAGCCGGGTCATGCCTGATCAAAATTCTCACGTGGAAAGTTTAAGGTGCTTGAACATTGTCACTAAGGATTTTCTTTTCTCATCCCTTTACGTAGCTTTTCCTTAAGCTCAATGATGGTGGTATTAGTCTATTAATTTAATATAGTATAAGGGATAAGAAATCCATTATGGAAACATGGCATTACAGCACCTTTTTTTTGTTTTGTTTCTGAAATTTTTTTCTCAACTCATTATTTTGTCCATGTTTTAATTTGTACAATAGACAAGCATGTAGTTCATCAAATATCACTTGACATTTTGATGAGATGCTAGTGGGTCATGCCTGATCAAAATTCTCACGTGGAAAAGTTTAAGGTGCTTGAACATTGTCACTAAGGATTTTCTTTTCTCATCCCTTTACGTAGCTTTTCCTTAAGCTCAATGATGGTGGTATTAGTCTGTTAATTTAATATAGTATAAAGGATAAGAAATCCATTATGGAAACATGCCATTTTGTGCCAGTTTGATTGTCTATAATTAATAAAAAATTATTTTCTTATGAATTATTTTACTTGTCAGTCGTTTCCCTGAAATCAAGTGGGCGCAGCGTATTGACAAGGTCTATGTCACTGTTCAATTGCCTGATGCAAGAGATGTGAAAGTTAATCTAGAACCTGATGGCATTTTCAATTTCTCTGCCACAGCTGGTGTTTCAAATAATTTTTACGAGCTAAAATTAGAACTTTTTGATAAAGTAAATAAAGAGGTAATGTTTCTAATTCCTTCTTAATCAACTGATATTTTCTTGTTTCCCATCACCTAACTTGTAATGCATTGCCTACCAGGAAAGCAAAATTAATATAGGTGTCAGGTCTATCTTTTGTGTGATTGAAAAAGCAGAGCCGCAGTGGTGGAAGAAGCTACTGCGTGGTGAGGGAAAGACTCCTCACTATGTGAAAGTTGATTGGGATAAGTGGGTAGATGAAGATGATGATGGTATATTCCCTTGTACTTTCTTGCTTATTGGTTGTAACAAAATGGTACCATCATGATGAATACTTCTATCATATACATGCAAATCATGCATTTCTTTTCTTTACTACACATGGATGCTTGCTGAATGCATATCTCAGAGATGTATGATGCAAAATTTAAGGTTCATTTTGTTTGGCTAAAAGTCAGATGATGAATGCCCAGTCAGCAAATGCCATAGCACTTGATTTTTTATTTGCTTTTATTACCTGTATGCATGTATTCACTCAGAGCAAATTTACTTTTTTCTGTCCAGATCCGATTTTTTTCCTATTATCTTATCATTTAATGGTTGTCAAAAACCATTAAAATCATGAATTGGAAAAATGTCTCCACAAACTGATCAATGGCACTAAAACATTTTGGGTACGCAATGATGTTCATTTCCTCATATAATTAGTCATTCATGTGATATTATGGTCACACTACTTAAGAAATAGGGCTTATTAAGATTTTTTATCTTGATTTTTACGTGATCAATTTCTTTGCTTATGCTTTTGTCTATTGCTGTAGATGAATACCAGAACATTTCAGGTTGATATTTTCACATATCATTTATTGATCTTGAACCTGCCTCTTCTAGACAATGCCTGAAGAAATTATTACCTTCTATTGGTGATGTTTTGACTACATAACTGTCTTCAGTTTACCAAATAGGAAGTATTGTTCATGCTACTACTAAACTACTTGTCTGCTAAACCTTAAGACACTTGGGGCCACTCACTGGATATATTTAATGTATAATTGAATTAGCTCAACGCGTTCAATCATTTTTTTTTTGTTCTTCCATACATATAATTGACAAATCATTGGCTAGATTTTATTTCTTGGAACAATTTTGCAATTCATATGCCATTGGTGTTGCTGAGTTTTCCCCCCTGATTGACTATAGCAGGTCGGCCTGATTTGGATTTGGGAGGCATGGATTTTTCGGTAATGGCCACCTCCCATATTACTTCCTGCGAACTTTAATTCGGTTGATCTTTGATTTATTTGTATATTCATTTCCAGAAATTTGGTGATATGGGTGGTGGTGCTATGGATGATGATTTTGAAGATAGTGATGATGAAGGTAAAGTTGTAGAAGCTACCATTTAGTTAATTCCTTATAGTAATTTAATTTCATTGCGTTATTTGTTCCTATGCGCTGATATTCAAATATCAGTGATCTATTTTACTGCGTTTAATATTAGGAACTTTGTGTCAAACCATGTCAAAGGACTCTAATAACCTTATAAAAGATTGTCTCCTATAGTCCACACCCTTTCATGTCTTTGAGCTGAATAACTCATATTTAACCTCAATGAAGTCACTATATAGCTTACAATGTTACAACCATTTGAAATATTTACTGAACTCTGATTTAGACATGTTAAATTTGTATGGCTTGAATTAGGATATAGAACAACTGAACAAGCCAGAGTCTCAACTATTTGAAGTTGCTTGTGTGCCTTATTTCTCAATTGAACTCTGTATGATTGTGTTGGTTGATTTAAGATATTTTACTATATCAAATATTAAAAGTTTGATAATAAGGAAATAATTTTACTTTGCATGGCATATTGTTGCCAAAAGTCTATTGGACTTGTTGGCAGGCACACACAAAAAAAGTGGGTATAAGAAGACAAAATAGAAGGGGAAAAATGATGGATTGTATAATGCAGAAATGTAAGAATAAAGCAAATTATGAATAACAAAGTAAGGGTAAAAGGCAAAGAAAAGCTTTTCTTCACTTCCTTTTATGTTATTATGTTGATAAAATTTCATTTTGATCCCATAATTTACTTTTTCATTTTATCCCTCAGTAATATTTTACATTTTACCTCCATATATTGGTATAATAGAAACAAAAATACCCCTTGACCCTAATGTTGCTTCTTCTCTTATGCAAACAATGATTTCTCCATTGAGATAATAAGATGAAGGTATATTTGAAAAATCAAATTCAAATAATCAAATAAATTGGGTAGAATTAAATTAGGCATGTAGATCGTGGGGAAGAAGAGATTCATAGAAGAGTTTATGGTGAAGTCTACAACAAGTTAACAAGATAGGTAAAGTGTGGAAAGGATTTGTAAGCACACTAAACAATCACAATTTTGTCATTCTAAATTTTCATAATTCCTATCTGGTCTTGTCACGTGTTGCACTTGGATGAACATTAGCCTCTCCAATTGTGTTGATGGAGGAGAGGTACTTGGTTTCTCTTTTGGATGGAGTGTTTTATGAGAAAGCTAGGGAAATCATTTCCCCACTGCTTGTCTTGTTGCGCTCCTTTTGTTATCCAGTGTAAATATAAAGGGGTATTGGATATTATATGCTCCAAAAGAAGTATAAGCCACTGTGATCTCGGTCAGCCATCAACATCTTTAGTGTTGATCCCAATATATTATTATATGATAGTTCTCAAGGCTGTTTTTTTTTACAAACTCTATCCTTCTATGTCAATGTCAGTATTCATCTAGTTTTCTCTTTAGTTTTCAGTTCATCAAATCTGGAGTGAGCACTAGAATAGTGATAGTGGTATATATTCAATGACGCTTTGCCTTTTGCTCGATGTCGTAACCATGCACTTAATGTCTTCTACTTTTTAACAGAGCCAGCAGAAAAAACTGAACATGCACCTGGAGACGCGAAAACCCAAGAAAACCTGTCGGATGACAAAAAAGAAGCTGATTGAAGCATGTGAAAGCCCTTCCATATGTTTTTGGCACCATTGTTGTGGTTTACTATCTGGATTGAGGAGACATGTTAAATTGCTATATTAGCCTTAAATCATCTAAGAGGAGACAAGGTGTTGAGATTATGAGATTAGCTTCTAGGGTTGACTGATTGTTGAAAATTGTGATTCCATGCTTTGCTAATCATGTCATTGAAGTTTAACTATTTACTCTGTCGCCAGCATGATTTGTTGAAACTGTGGTTGGCTTGTTTCATCCAATTTTCTCTCCCTTTTTTCTTCCTTTTTTTAATGATTATATGGTGTCATTGAAACTTGAGGTCATTAGAAAATTTCATCATTGTTGGTTTGTCATCCGTTCACCTTTTTCATGCATCATGAAGGATAAGAATATAAGTCCTCTCGGGATGGTGCAATGGTTAAGACATGAGATATTGTCATAGATCATTTAGATCATTGGATTCAAACTTAATATGTTTGAGTACTTTTTCTTATGTCTTGGTCATTGTATTAATGGTTAGTAGTTATTCATGATTTATTTTTTTCGTGTTGGTCTTGGAGCATATTAATGGGGGTGTTGGGTGAGCCAATTATTTTTTGCCACATGAAAGATAATAATATAAGACATTTTTGCCTCGGCCTACAGTGTGGTAAAGCAATTTGAGAGAAATAGAGCATTGTGGTTCCAGTTCGGATCCTCTATCCCTAAATTTTTTTATCCTCGTGTCCTTTGTCGATCGGATGGATCATATTACATCTCAAGGTATCATGTCATTTTAAAGATGTGTGCAGTATCTTCGTGATGTGCAAGGCATCCTTGAAATGTAATTTGATCCGTCCGATCGATAAGGGGATACAGGGATAGAAAAATTTAAGGACAGAGGATCCGAACTCTGTGATTCCATCCGAGGCCAGATCCTTTGGATTACTTTTGCGGTCCAAAGGATGTCCCGTTTGTATATATTGGTAGGGATAAATGATCTTCATCTATTTTACAAGTAGAGATTATCTATCCCATCAATACATATAAAGGGACCATTATCATAAAAAATGGTCCAAGGATCTTCCCTGGTTCCATCCATGCTTGGGTGCTTAATTTCTTAATTTGAAGGAAACAAATGGAACAAACTGTGTTGAAGGATCCATTGAAAGCATTAATAAATAATCTTTATATTAATAATATTTATTTCTTCTATTTAAATTTTTTTGGTAAATTATTAAATCAAGTAGTCAAAGTATCTAATTGAATTTTAAAATTGTAAAATTATGTATTCAATTTATTTTTTGCCCCGCTGTATTAATTTTTTATACTTTAACAAAATTAACTAATTTAACTAACTATAAAATTTATTAATCATTTTTAAATAATTCATAGTCTCTACTTTTATTTTGAAATATAGATATGAAGAGTTGTTTTATAATTTTATTAAATTATTCCTGATTAAATTATATTTTTTAAAAAATTCTAAACGTCAAATACAATTTTTTTTACTTCAATAAGAAATATTTAGCCGGATTAGGGTTTCATAGGCTGCCGCCGAACGAATCTAAACCCCTAAAAACTCCGTCTTTCTCTGTCGTTCTCTCCATCGCTGCCGGTCGCTAATGGCGAAGACAACCGGCCGCTCGAATGCCTCAAGCAAAAAGGAGAAGAAGAAGAAGAAGGGAAGCAAGCGCTTCCTCTCCGGCCCCGGTGCCGCAGCCATGAAGGCCTCGAAGCCTGTTTCAGTTGTGAACCCCTTTGAGAGCATATGGTCACGCAGGAAATTCGACGTCCTTGGAAAGCGCCGCAAGGGCGAAGAGCGTCGCATTGGTCTCGCTCGCTCTCTTGCCATTGAAAAGGTGCTGCTACGTCCCTTCAACCCGTCTCCTCTTTTGATCCTTATCCTGTGATTGGCATATGATTTACTGTCCTTTTATTACTGAAAGAGTGTCGTTATTCTAATGGAATCTCCTGCGAATAAAGAAAAAGGGTGAAATTGGAAACTGGCAATCTTTTGGTTGTTTCTCTAGTGCTCACTCCAGAATTGTTTGTAATTAACAGAGGAAGAAAACTTTGCTTAAAGAGTATGATCAGAGTGCAAAGTCGTCTGTGTTTCTGGACAGGCGAATTGGTGAAAAAGATGACACGCTTCAAGAGTTCAACAAGCAAGTCTTGCGTCTACAGCGTGAGCGTCAGGTTGTATTTACTAATTATAATTATAGAAATTCACGTTTTCATCAATCTATATTATGAGTCTTATGATATATATCTCTATTTAGCTTTGCAACTATGTTGAGTTGTGCTCCATGATCTATCATGGTTGACACCTTGGCGAGTGGTTGCTGTTATTTAATATTTCTTTTAACCATTTGATACTATCTGCTACAAATTACAACAAATAAGAGTTTGCTTTTGCTTGTTCCAAAGATGTAACAATGCTTGGATGTGAGCTTAATGTTATAATTGCTCATGTTGGAACATATCTTTCACGATTTTTGTAATCATCAGCCCTTCCTGTGTGCACACACTCGAGATGTATTGAATCAAATTTCCATATGTCAGTGCCCATCTCTCTTTCTGTGTAGTATTAATTGTATTGTTGATGGTTTTTTGTTGAGAATGTATTTATCCCTATGTGATCCTCATGTTTTTTCTAATCTATTCTTTTCATGTTAGATACATGCAACATAAGATTGAAATTAAGACAGCATTCTTAATTGCAAAGTTAATTTTATTTTTCTATTTGTGTAGTTAAAGTTGAAAAAGTCTAGAAAATACAATTTATCAGATGATGAGGAAGATGCTATGACATTAAATCAGCTTCTTTCATCTGATAGAGATGATTTTGAGGAAGAAGTGCCTCCAGATGATGATCTTGATGCTGACATAGATAATCACAGTAAGTGTTTCCTGCATATATAACTACTTTTCCCACATATTTGCTGTCATAAAAGATCACTGTTGTGCCATGTCAAGGTAACCTACAATGACTGTAGTTTGAGATGAATTGCTGAAAAAAAATCTATTATAATAGGACTACTTTGGCAGGCTGAACCAATTTGTGATATTACTTGTTGATCTTCTTTAAAACTAATAAATAGTACAATAACATATGTGAATTTGCTTTGTGTATCATGATTGAATAAATCTTTTTTTTTTCCTGGAATTTGGACAAACTATAAATTTAGCGAAAGGAATAATAGACATTGGGTTTAGAGTTTTTTATTGTACCTGGAGGTTCTTGACATTTGTGCTTTCCAGATGGTTCCGCTTCTTCACGGCGATTAAGTTTAAATTCTCTGCCTAAATCTTCAGAATTGGGTTTGCCTGATGAAGAGGATGAGGTAAAATCCATCTCATTGCTTAAATATGAAATCAACTTTTGATATTTATGGTGGAATTTTGTTACTTAAAAGTATGGTTCAGCTATAATTACAGTTATCCATGCCTCTTCCTGACCTGTTTGTTATTTGTTTTACTAACATGAACATGTTCAAAGCGTAGTTTATAGTGAAGTTTCTGCTATTTCCATTTATTAGTCTTCTTTAATCCAATTGTGTGATCTGGTAGTTCTTTATCTTTTTTTTTTCTTCTTCTTAAATGAATGCATCATGTTTGGACCAATCTACTGTGTTTTTTATTTATGTTTTCTAGTTGTATTCTTATCAAGCATCTCTCTTTAATTGCATCATATTTGCTTACTGCCACACCATGTTTTTTTTCTGACTCAGGAGGCTCACAAGTCAAAGAAGCAAGTGATGGCAGAAGTAATATCAAAAAGCAAATTTTACAAGGTATGTGCATAATGATAAAAAAATGTATCTGTTATTTTTCTATACTTATGCTAAGTTTATATATATAACTATGTCTAGTAGCCCTTAAGTTGACACCATAGTTGTTCTCTTTGGCCTTCTTTTATTTGTCATCTTTTTTGAAAAATTATATATATTTATTTATGCATGTGTCTATTTATGTATAGAATTTAGAAAGATGTTTGCATACCAACTGAAAATATTTCTTCAAACATATTTCAATTATCAGCTGAAAGTTATAGTATGTTTACAGTCTTGCCAGCCATATCTTTGATTAAAATACTCTTGTTTCTTTACTCGAAACCTAAGTAAAAGGAATGATGTAAAGACTAAAATTGATTAGAATTGTCTTGAGAATGAGGCTGTAATAACTTTTTCTTTTTCATAATGTAAGGGACCTAGGCTTATGTCATGCAGAGGTAATTTACATTAGCGTCTCCAAATTGTAAGTAGCTTGATACACATTACTGCCCTTTACCTTATTTACTCTCCACGATGTTATCTTTTATGCAGTTGTAAATTGTAACACTAAGTAAAAGCATGACTACAAAAGTAAAAAGCCTCTTAGTTTATGTAGGAACATTTTGTCATCAAGTTTTAATGCATGTGTATTCATATCAGTTACTCTGTATGTAATGTGATCTGTATAGCTCTCGTATGATTATATGTGACAGTACCACACTTTGGATCTTTTTGATCTTTTGAAGATGTGAAATTAGTTTTTCGTTTCAGCAGTATATGCTGTTTTATATTTAGCCATCATTTGGTGCACTTTTGAATATAAGAAAATTTTACTGAAAGATGGGTTTTTGATCTTTGTTCCCCGTGTAGGCTCAAAAAGCAGTTGAGAAGGAAGAAGATGCAAGCCTATTGGCAAAGTTAGACGAAGACTTTAGTACAATTGCTCAAACAAAGGCGCTACGGTCTTTATCTCATCCAAGTAAGATGAAGTCATTAGATGCTCTATTGAACAAAAATATTCAAAGGGAGCACAAAGAAGGATCATTTGGTTTGCCAGTCAAGGAGTCTAATGAGAAAGTATGTCAGCATGTAGCTATTTTCCCTATATTGTCTTTGCTTTGTTTTACCAAGAATTTTTTAATTTTATGTTTACTGAAATTCTTGAGTCTAATTGTGTTTAATAAACACTAGAAAGCACAAAATGATCCATCTGTTTCAAACAGCATTATTATAGCAGTCAAGTATGATGTTTTCTCTAAAATCTGTACTTGATTCATCTTTGAATGGCATGAGCATTGGTTCTCTGGATTATTTGTAAAAGTTTCTGTGTTTTCTCAAGTCATAAACAATATAGCTTCTTACTCTTTTATCCATGTAAACATCCCTTCATTTAAGCCATCTTCAAAATTCTTGGTGCGAGTACTAAATTTTATGAATCATTTTTTTTTGGGTCAATTGGTCACTCTTTCAAATTGTTCTTGATTAGTGTTGTCAACGTTGTTGAAATTATATTATTTGTTTTCTGTTGTTAAAATGAATGATTTTGCATTGTATTTCACTTTGCTGGTGTTATCTCAGTTTTACTCTTTTCAACAGCCGGATGAATATGACAAACTTGTCAAAGAGCTTGGTTCAGATAGGAGAGCTCATGCATCAGATAGGACAAAAACTCCAGAAGAAATAGCTCAAGAAGAAAAAGAACGTCTTGAAGAACTTGAGGTAAACTTGGTGTGTTTTTTTTTGTAGCTGATTTTTAACAATTCAACTGTCTTTTATACTTTGTAGATTGTTATTATGGACAAAGGCATATTTAATTTGCTGTGCTTCTTCTTACCTTTTTTTATGGCTTCTAAATTTTAGAAACAACGTTGTGAAAGGATGCATGCTACTGATGATTCTTCAGATGAAGGTGCTAGTGATGATGAAGATATCCAATCACTTGCGAAGACTTCCAGACCTACGTCTGGTGATGATCTTGGAGATTCCTTTTCCAGTGGCAAGGATCTAATGGACAAAAGGTGTTGGGTTGACAACATAAATGAACAAAATGACACAGACAATCAGGATGAAACTGGTTCTTCGTCTCAGGATTCAGAAGGTGATGAAGATGATGAAGATTCTGATGGCAATCCCGCTGATGGAGATGACACTAGTGGTGATGAGTGCGGGAAGATATCTATGGTTAGAGACTGGGAACAAAGTGATGATGATGAACTGGATATGAATGATGAGGAAGCAGAGAACCATGACAGCCAAGGAGCAAGTAACTGTGAGAGGCAAAACATGGATTTATGTGAAGTTAATGCCAAGCCTGCTCAAAGAACAAATGCTTCTCCAAAATTAGCTACAGATGGAGGAAAGGAGATTCCTTATGTAATAGAAGCTCCAAAAACCATGACAGAGTTATGTTCCTTGCTGGATAACCGCTCAGATGATGAAGTTCTTGAAATCATTGTTCGTATTCGAGCATACAATTCAATAAGACTTGCAGCAGAAAATCGGAAGAAAATGCAGGTGTGTTTACCCATATTATTGTCCTTTCCTTTCTTTTCCCTTTTTATTATCTGTAGCTATTCTTTTTTTTTTTTCTTTTTATTTAAGTGCTTCTTTCATATATAGAATGAATACAATTAACTTGCATTGGGTTGTTTGTCTTGCAGATCTTTTATGGTATACTGTTGCAGTATTTTGCTGTCTTAGCTACTCAGCATCCAATAAACATTAAAACTATAAATTTGCTTGTTAAACCATTGGTGGAAATGAGTGCAGAAACTCCATATTTTGCTGCTATTTGTGCTAGGCAGAGGCTTATACAAATACGAACCTGTTTTTTGGAGGATATTCGAAATCCAGGTTTTGAAAATGATACTCCCTTGAGTCCTTGTTAGGTACATTGAATTTGTGATAAATGTTTGTCTTGTTTATAATTTTCCTTGACTTGTAGATAAGAGTTGCTGGCCAACTTTGAAGACTTTGCTCCTGTTGAGGTTATGGTCACTAGTATTTCCATGCTCTGATTTTCGTCATGTTGTTATGACTCCCATGCTTCTCCTTATGTGCGAGTGTCTGATGCGTTGTCCAATAAAGTCATCTCGAGATACAACAGTTGGTTCTTTCTTATGTTCAATGGTACTCTCGGTAAGTGCCTGCTGTATTATTTCCTTTTCATGCCAAGTAATTAGTGAAGTTATTACAACGCTTCTTTTGTGTGTGTAGGTGAGCAAACAATCCGGGAAATTTTGTCCTGAGGCTCTAATATTCTTGCAAACACTTTTGGCATCTTCATTAGAGATCAAACCTGGATTCCAGCAATTTCCTCAGGTTTAACTTCTGAAATCACGTGTTGGAAGATTAATCTTTATTTTTGTATTCTGCTTGCTTAAGCTGTTGTGCTTTCTTCCCCCTTTTTATCAGGTGAACTGTCTTATGGAGACTAGGATTTTAGAACCCTGGCTTCACATAGGTGATCCATCATGTGTTGTGCATCCTCTAGATTTTTATGCTGTCATGGAAATGCAAGAGGACTCGCCCTTCTTTGCCTCTGATGAATTTAGGCAAGCTGATAGTTAATTTGGCAATCTTTGTCTCTTAAAACTTAAATCTTTATCGTGCCCTGTTCTTCATTTTGATTTTCTTCTCTTTGACAGGGCAAGCATGCTATTATCGGTTTTGGAAACATTGAATGGATTCGTCATTATTTATGAAAGATTGAGCTCTTTCCCTGAGATATTCTTGCCAGTTTGTGATTTGCTCCAGCAAGGAATGCAAAATTCTAATCTGCCTAGGTTATTGCGAGACAAAATGCAAGAGGTTTTTGATTTGATCAAGAAAAAAACAGATGATCACCAGATATCTAGGCAGCCACTTCAAATGCGCAAACAAAAGCCAGTTCCAATGAAGTTACTGAATCCAAAATTCGAAGAGAAGTATGTGTCTTATTTGAAACCACATGCTTTCTTTTATTCTGATACGATACTATTTTTGTGGAAGGGCCTGAGCATAATTTTCTAAATACTTGCATAGTCGGCTCAATGATTGCTTTAATTTCTACAAGGGTTTTTGATATTTCATCAGATGAATCAATGTCCCTAGCGATATTTCTGATTCGCTCCTTCAATGTTATTAAATGATTTATGGATTAAAATTTATGCACTAGCATTATCCTTATCAAATGCTGATGTTTAATATTTTTGTGAAAATCTTCTTGTAGCTTTGTGAAAGGTCGAGATTATGATCCGGATCGAGAGAGGGTTGAGATGAAGAAGTTGAAGAAACTTCTAAAGAGCGAAAAGAAAGGAGCCATTCGGGAATTGCGCAAAGATAGTCAATTTATGTCTGGACTGAAGGAGTCTGCAAGGTTAATGCAGGACGAAGAGAGAGCAGAGAGATACCGAAAGAGCATGGCTTTCCTCCAAGAACAGGAACATGCTTTCAAGTCTGGACAACTGGGAAAAGGCAAAGGCAGTAAAGGTAAAGGCAGTAAGAGGAAGAGATGAAACAACAGTTGATGTCGTATACCTTCGCATACACCATAATCACAAAGAATTCTAGTCTCATGCAATTCCTGTATGTTTTCTTTTTCGGTTCCTCATGTATCCGCGTGTTTTTTTTTTCTGTAAGGCAGGGTTTTCGCCTGTGAATTTAATGTTATCTCAAATGGTAGAGCTTATTTAGTGGCTGAAAGTGATTTCTGTTCATTATCATCAAGAACTTAACAAATCTATCTATGAATGCCAAAAGGATTGCAAAATGTATCTAAACCCTGCAATCATCCTCACTCTTGTAGCTCAAACATGTTGAATCACAAATTTACACCTCAATGTTCATCACAAATCACTCCTATATTCTTTTTTACATTGTATCATATCATGCTATGATTCTATGTCCTATGCAATTAGAAACAATGCCTAACTTGCAGTTTATCATCAGTTTATGCTCAGTTCATGTATATCGCACTTTGCAAGCCACAAAATCACGAAGCAGATGCGGGGAACTAAATTGCTGCTGCCGATCTCTGATGCTCGAGTAATCGTATTGCGTTAAGTTAGCAACGCCGACGATTGGAGCAGCTACATTGCAAATATCCTGGCCTTGCACTCCGACGAAGCTTGGATGGTTGTCGCAGTTCTGTAGTCCCAGTGTCAAAGACACCTGGTTGCCGGTGTCGTAGCTACTCAATTCCTCCATCTGGTAGGCCTCAAACCTGCCACTCGCATCGTCATTGTGGAGAAGCACATCTCTTAGAAAGCTAGAGTCATCTCTCATTGTCTCAGTCTTGAGGTTCACACAATTGTTTTCAGCAGCAGCCTCAGGTTGATAAGCTGGACCAGCCTTTGTCGCGTCAATTGTCGAGTTCATATTGGAAGTCGATGAGTTCGTTAAACCGTTGTTTTGTAAATCTCGGTGCGGGTTTTCTGAGGATTGAACATCTTCCTGACCTTTGTGCAGGTTTTCTGAGGAAGAGTTTGAGTTCATCTCGGTGTCACCGATCTCCTCCTTGTACATGTCCTCAACCATTGGCTTCCAAAGGCGGACGCGCGCATTTATGAACCAATTGGAAATCTATCGAGATAATCTCATACTGAGGAAACTGAATTCGATGAAACAGTAGTTTGGATCCCAAAAGAAGCATACCTGACCCCTTGACAAACCTGTTTGCCGCGCAAGCATTAGCTTTTCGGTATTGCTGGGGTAGCTGAAAGAAATCATGTAAACAGAAAATTTAAAATTAAAACCGAGCTAAGATGGCGAATACACGATAATACATGAACATAATAAGTAGCCCGGATTTACGGGTGAAGGAAATGCTCGAAAAGCCAAGCACGGAGTATCGAAACTGAAGAATCAGGCAACCCTCTTTGTGTCCTCCAAGAATGCTGTTGCATCAAACCAAATTGCTGCAAGGCCTTCTGTTGCCTTAATTGCTGATCGATATACCGTAGGCGAGACATTCCACTGCTCTTGCCGCCTGAATTGTCTTGCTCCCCGAGACTTCTCTTAGCCATTTGAATCTGACTACTGATTGCATCCCTCAGACATCGAAAATGACTAGAAATAGTCTGAAGGGCAACTGTTGTGTAAGGTTTTGCAGCACCAGGACCGGCTAAGACATCGAAGGATGACACGACCGTCTGCATCTGGTTGAAATACTCCTTATATCGTGTATCGACCTATAACCAAAGAATAGATAAGCTCCGAACAATGGCATCTTATGTCAATCTTAATTGATTACACAATTTAGCTTAAACATCCATTATGTTTCATATGGAACTTAAGAACAACTCAATTGTTTAGTAATTTGGGTGTAGCCAAGTATTCGATATCATCTATCTGATGAATGTGTACCTATGAATCATATACCATATATGCTTAGAGTTATCCTTCAATTTTTGTTGAGGAACATACAACAAACATTTCCTCTCCATATTCCTCGAATTAACGATCATATTACCGTTCTATTGAATGTTTATAGTCCTACCTTTGTGTAGTATGCATCAAATCTATAGCTTTCTGAAACAAAATTTACACTAACTAATGTAAAGATGTATCAATTAGATGTGATAATGAATTTTTAGTCCAATTTAGTATAGTAGTACTTGCAATCTATTTCAAAGTACAATTTTCAAATAGGATACACACCTCATGCAATATCGATAATAATCTGGTCACTTTGTTCTGAAGATCCTGCCTCTCGGAGGGTGAGAGTTCAGTAGATGAATCGACGACCGCTGAATCTGAAGGATCCGACGACATTCCTTTGTCTTTTGATCCTGCATTGAATTCCTTACTCCAAATTGTTCTAGTTTGAAGGCTTTGACTCTTCTCTGATTTTGGCTTCATAGTCCTCTGGGCACTAACGACTTCTTGGAGCAATTCTTGTGCTACATTCAGATACTTAGAAGTTGCTATTACGCAACCGAGATTCGGAGGATTGTACTTGGAGCTAGTAGCATTTAAAGTTTCATTTTGATAGTTTTCATCCCTGCAAGGCCCATCATTGCCCGAAGTTCTTCGATGAGGCTCTAAGCAAGAGCTACTTGAACAAGTAGGGTCATAGTGATGAAGGAGAGGAAGAAGTGGAATTCGCGTGCCAAGGCTAAGCGACAATCCCTGACTCGATACGGTTGAAACATCTGGTTGCTGCAAGGACAAGTTCTGGCCAATTATCATGTCTAACTGTCGACTATGGAGAAAATCCTCCTCACCATCTGTTTGCACAAACAATTCTTGACATTTTCCATCCTTACAAGGATTATGCACATGCTTACTAACATGGAAGGAGATCATATTAGTATTCCTCATAGTAGAGCCCTGTGGTATAGGAAGCTCGACGGTGTTAACATGCGGTTTGATGTTTCCGACCGCAAATGCATCTGAATTTGCACCAGAAGAAGCATAGCCATCATAGAGCAGGTTAGCAAGTGCCGATGTTTCAGAGTACCGAGAGGTTTCAAGCTCCCTAACATAAAGATTTGGCATGTTGTCCATTTTCTTTAGTGAGTTCGGTTTGTTCGATTTCAATCAAGTGAAGACCTTCTGAAACAGAGGGCTTCTAGGCTATTGAGAGCACTTGGGCACAATGGTAGCCTTCATATTCACACAAGTTCAACTGAAAAAAAAATAGCAGACAAAATTATAGCCTCAAAGGCAAGCAACCTGATCATTGTCACCTAACAAGCTAAAGCCAGAAACTATGAACAATTGGTCCTTTCGAAGATTAAAACTTTAGGTTTAGTTCACAGAATCTTGAAGTTGCTTCAAGGGATTACCATGTTTTAGATGTGGAAATCTAGATAAAAACATTTTTTTTTTAAAAAAAAAAAAAAAAAACCCCTTTGAAGCTCTTCACTATTGAAACAATCATCTACTCACAAAATCCCAACAGATTGATGTAGAAAAGAAATTATTCAGAGAAAGC